>NC_060139.1:284168656-284471686 GCF_021461385.2 Schistocerca piceifrons | reverse complement strand
GTCTTTACAGTCACGCTACAAACTCTCACTAGCTGCAGAGTATATTTCAGTATTGCTTGAAGTGTTAAAATTTGTGCAAGATTAAAAACGTAGCTCATACGAATGTATGTATGAATGCTATTGTATTGATGCATAATCTGTTTTTACGTAAATGCAATGCTGCAGGACGATACATCAGTGGTCATACATATTTCAACTTACCATATGAACAAATAAATTACTTTACCAATTTCGATTTCAAAATTGTGCATAATGCAGTAAATTTCTCCTAAGATTGTGCCAACGGCCTTGACGCAGTGGTAACTTGGCTAGAACTTGGATGGGTCACCGTCCGGGTCTACCGAGTGCTGTTGCCAAGTGGGGTGCACTCAGCCCTTGTGAGGCCAATTGAGGAGCTACTTGACTGAGAAGCAGCGGCTCCGGTCACGAAAACTGACAACGGCTTGGAGAGTGGTGTGCTGACCATGTGCCTCTCCGTATCCACGTCCAGTGACGCCTAAGGGCTGAGAATAACACGGCGGTCGGTCGGTACCGTTGGGCCTTCACGGCTTGTTCGGACAGTGTTTGTTTGTTTGTATGTGTACTTGAAAAATTTTCGTTGTAACACAGCGTCCGACCCCGATTTGCCTGCGGTCATTACTCCTATTTAGGAAGGGTATTTAAGTAGTAAATCCAGATGGCCGCATTGAAATCTACTTTTACACAGCTGTTTAGTCTGTAGACAGCCTCATAGGACTGCAGTACTTAAGCGCCAGGTCAGCTGCGTACAGGGTGATTGACGAAGATACGCAAATATTTTGATATGTTATACTACAAGTAAAACTAAAGAAAACAGTTCGTGTAAACATAGGTTCGCAAAAATTTAGCTACGGAGTTACGGCTAATAAAAGATTTTGCCTGAAATTTAGCAACTTCCCTGATGTGAAGCCATCGCAAAACTGTACGAGGTTAAAGTAAAGCACGATTTCCATTTATTTTGTTGTTATTGATCTGGCGAATCTAATAAAACATGTCCCAGACGTGTATTTGTAGTAGTTTTCCAGAACATCCAGAGAAGCAAAGATTATTATACAAGTATATTTGTTTACTTTCAATTAAGAATGTAGAAACGTTTATGTCATTATTGGCAACCGTTAGTGAGTTGTTTCAGTCGTTTCCTAACCTTGGAACAGCGTTAGTTTTCTGTATTGTTCAGTGAAAAAAAACATAAAAACAACAGTGTATTTAAGTGATACCACATAGTAACTGTTGTAGTTTGTTGATTATTTATGAAATAGGGATGTCTTTCAAATATGCGACAGAGGAATACGCCGATATGGTGTTTATTTATTGCAAATACACGTGAGGCATTACTTGCTCCCAGTATGAATGCAATAGACGAAATTAAGAAAATCCTGTGAAACTGAAACGAGCAACAAAATCTGCTCATACACTTGCAGTCAAATGCATTGAACTCGGTGGAGACATTTTTGAACATTTTTTCTGAATGTATTATGAAACTGTATGTACACTGTACAACTTCCTTAACAATGAGCTATGTTTTTTCCGGTTTAACATGAATTCACGTGTGGTATGGTATTAATAAAAGCAGATTATCTGACACATTCATACAGTTTCAGTTAACGTTATTACCACCATTTTTCCGAAATTAAGTTCTCTACAACTTCTGTTGAAAACTTTGTGCAATTGTCTGGAATTTAAGAAACAATTTGGGCCAAGTGGTTAATAAATTAAAAAAATTGCGAAGTTACGGTTCTGCTTCTCTGGACTTTCTGGAAAACTACAGCAGATACACGTCTGGGACATGTTTTATTAGATTCACCGGATCAATAACAACAAAATAAATGGAAATTGTGCTTTACTTTAACATCGTACAGTTTTGCGATGGCTTCACATTAGGGAAGCTGCTAAATTTCAGGCAAAATCCTTTATTAGCCGTAAACATTTGCGGACCTATGTTTACATGAACTTTTTTCTTTTACTTGTGGAACAACATATTAGAATATTTGCATATCTTCGTGAACCACCCTGTGTACTTAAAACAGCAGCGCGCCCAGCACAGCGCGCTGAAGTACGGCTGACAAAACCACCGCTTCTGACGATGTCTTTCCGCAAAGAACGCCATACTGGGCTGCTGTTTGCTAGCAAGTCTTCACTTCAACCACATATCTGCCCGGATATTCCGTAAGTACATCTTTTGTGCACTAGTCCACGGAATCAAGTGACACGTGTTAAACACAATCTTCGCAATTAACTTTCTTCTGGATCTCATGAGCAAGCCAGGTTCACACGAGTTGTGCATACAGAAGCCGCGTCCACCTATATAGGGGTTCATCGATGTTCAGAAAAACAGATAGAATGATGACTAGAGAATGTAAACGGCAAGCCTCAGAACGATCCCGTGAGAGTAAATAAGGTACCTGGAGCTCCCTTTTATCGCCGGCTCACTCGCTGGTAAAAAGACAAAAGTGGATGTGACGTATGTGGCGTCTCTCGACGAGAGGGCGGTGCCCGCTAGTACCCCCACCCCGGGACCACAGTGCAGGCAGGGCTAACTAATGCCCTGATTGTTCCTCTGATGGACGGCGGCCGCGAGTGCTTCATAAGCCCTTAATAAAGCACGGCCGAACCCCTCCCCAGGCCTGGGCGCAGCGGGTAAATTAATTACCCCGCCGGCGCTGACTTACGGTGCAGGTGGTGAGCCCTACACTACCACACTACAGTACACTACACCGCGCCGTACAGAGGGCAGCGCCGCTCCTCTCACCAGAGGCGCACGTCTCCCCCGACGGCGGCGCACAATGCTGCCCTGTGTCTCCCGAGACGGATGGCAGCCCCGCCACTTGCGCTGACGTGCAGTACAATGCCCTCACGGGTGCAGCGAAGTGCGGTGCGTGTGTGGCCCGCTTATGCCGCTCTGACCCCATATTCCATCTCTGTAAACTCCTTCGCCGGCTGGGGTGGCCGAGCGGTTCTAGGCGCTACAGTCTAGAACCGCGCGACCGCTACGGTCGCAGGTTCGAATCCTGCCTCGGACATGGATGTGTGTGATGTCCTTAGGATAGTAAGGTTTAAGTAGTTCTAAGTTCTAGGGGACTGATGACCTCAGAAGTTAAGTCCCATAGTGCTCAGAGCCATTTGAACCATTTCAACCTTCAGGTTTCCGGATGGTCTAGTCCACTGGTTCCCAACATATCTGCGGCCATTACGCCTGAACGACATTATATGCCATCCAATAACCCTACGTTTAGCACCCGACCATGGATTTAAGAAGTCTCTTTTTAAGTGATGGATGATAAAAATACTTAGTTAGCATTCAAACGTCTTCCTGTTTTATTTATTTTCTTTTCACTAAACCAAGAAATAACGACTCAGTGACACAGTTGGCTCTTCTGAATGTAAAAGTCCTCATCACAACTGTCGTTGCGACGTTCAACTTTCATGTGACGATTGCCTAAGAACTCGGAAACTACTTTGTGAAATATGTATATACAGGATGAGTCACTAACTATTGGCACCAAGAATAATTCCGAAAGTGTGATAGGAGCTGAAAAGTTTGTGGGGCAAATGTTGCATCGAACAACTGGGTCCATAATATGACGCTGGTTTTTTGTGGCTAGTTGGGGTCGCGTCAGACATGTGAAGGTCAATTTTTTTTTTTTAAATGGGATGCTATAGTTTGGTACTTATTTTCTGATAGCGGCTATCGAGACGAATCCAGTGATGTGTAACAGTAAGGTCTTTGAGGGTCAATGTCCATTTACAGAAGGTGTTTGAAGTGACGACCATTGGTATCAGTGCAGTGTTGCAATCGTTTCATCATGGATTGAGTGGTAATCCTTATCACTTTGGCACTTATCGAAGCACATGCTCTGACAGTTCTCTCTCGTATATCGCGCAAATAGTAAATATTCGCCGAATACAGCGTATCCATCTAACGTGCCATTGCCATTCGACAGTTTCGCTATAGAACACTAATAGGAACGGTAAAACCAGTATCCTCGAATCAAGCGAATGTGAATGATTCATTCCTTCGAAAAACAAGTCGATATGATTCTCATTTACGGAGAATGCCAACGAAATTCAGTGAAAGCTAGAGACTTATACGCTGAAAGGTATCCTCAATGTACTTACTCTACACGTTGTACATTTAAATAAGGGTATGATAAATTGAGAACAACTGAATCTTTAACGCATCGGAAACATATCCGGCAAAAGGAAGTTACTAACGAGGAAACAGAAATTGGTACTCTTGCCACTGTGGCTCTAGATACTTGTGTTAGTTCGCGTCAAATCGCAAGGGAATCTGGCATGAGCCAGAGTAGTGTTGTTCGTGTTCTGCATCGCCATAAAGATCATCCTTACCATATCAGTCTCCACCAAGAATTAACTGGTACGGATTGTATGCGTCGCATTGAATTCTGCCGATGGGCTCAACTTCAGATTCGGAGGGGTGACACGTTTATTAATTTGCTTTTATTTACTGACGATGCTACATTCACGAATCATGGAAATATTAATTTGCATATCATGCACTATTGGGCAACTGAAAATCCGTGTTGCCTCCGGCAAGTTGCACACCAAAATCCGTGGTCGGTGTGGGATTCTGGAGGGCAGAATTGTAGGTCCCTATCTCATCGAAAGAAATATTAATGGTAGGAAGTACACCACATTCGTGCAAGAAACATTAGGTTTGTTATTTTAAGAAATACCTTTAGGAACAAGGAATAGATTGTGTTATCAATTCGATGAGTGCCCGGTTCCTTTTTTTGCTGATGGCTAGAAATGAGTTGCAGAGGAAATTCCCAAATCGTAGGATTGGACGCGAAGGAGATGTGTCGTGGCCGACTCGTTCGCCAGACTTGACACCTCTGGATTTTTTCTTGCGGGGATTCGTAAAAGACATAGTTTATAAGTATGTTCCAACTATACCTGAAAATATGCGAGAGAGAATTGTCAGAGCATGTGTTTCGATAAGTGCCGATGTGATAAGGAATACCACTGAAACCATGAGAAGAAGATTGCAGCACTGCATCGAAACCAATGGTCATCACTTCGAACACCTTCTGTAAAGAGACGTTCATGCCACCTTTGTGACCTTCGTTGACCTTCAAAGACCTTATAGATCATTTGATTCTTCTCGATAGCCACTATCAAAAAATAAGTACCAAACTATAGCATCCCATTAAAAAAAAAAGTTGACCTTGATATCTCTGAAGCGACCCCACCTAGCAACACAAAACCAACGTCATATTATGGCCTCCGTTGGCCCATGCAACTTTTGCTCCACAAACTTTTCAGCTCCTATCATACTTTCGGAGTTGTTCTTGGTGGCAATACTTAGTGACTCACGCTATATGTATCACAAAGTTTATATTATATTTATAACCTCGGAAGCGATGCGTCATACGAAAAAGATGCCGAAAGTGAAAAATTAGTATTAGTAAAGTGGACAACGGTCTGTGCTACAACTGGAAAGATAGTAAATGAAATGTAGTATCAAATGTGTAGCTTTTTAATTGCAAAAACAGTCAAACTTGATATTTGTCGATTACAGCACCATCTACCACGAATGGGAAACAATAGTTTGACTAAATGTACGCATTTTTAGCGTAGACTCCAAATATGCAATTATTTAGTACAGCTCTATCGAATGTGCACATACAATTTCATCTTTGAGAATACAAAGCTCACACTGTCGACGCAGGAGGAGTAGTACAGACAGGTTACCTTTATCAGTTTCAGCTTTTGGCCCAGAACATTTCTTTGTAAGATGCCTCATATCCGAGATGTTTAGTTGTCTCAAAACTAAAACTCAGTGACCTCTTTTCATCTACTTATTTCGCTCCGTCTGCCGCCACCAGCAGTCATAATGGCGGAGAAAAGCCTACAGATGGTCCGAGGAAAGGACCGGAAACGGTTGCGAACGAATAAAATCTGAAAACGCGATCGAAAATGTTTTTATTTGATTTTTAGCATGTTACACCGATCGCTGCTTTGATCCAGTTACAGAATGCTTTCTAAAATCTCAAATAAGTGCATAAGTTTTTATATGTGGTAGTTTAATATGTACCAACATCATTGTGCTGGATGTTTTTTCTCTGTGTAGAATAGTCTTCCCACAAACATGTCAAAAACTTTAAAACCTAATGTTTTCTTCACGGTCGTAACTGCACCTCTGTGCGACGTCTATCAGTATAGACTAACCTTTTTGCGTCCACGAGCTCACACTTCAACACCTGGCCGGCAGCCCAGGGCAAAATAAGCATTAATAGCTTGCTTGCCCCAAGCGTACTATTAGGTAATATCCAGTCTAAAATCATATGACTCTTAATGGCTACAATTATTTTACCATTTGACTGAGGAATTATCAGTGTGCAAATAACGTCACTGATGTAACGTTCTTCAGTACACCGTCCGCTGTCACCAACAGAAATATCTGCTCTTATACCCATTACAGCCTGTACATAGAGCACAAAGTAGTTTGGGAGACCTTATCCAAGTAATGTCCATCCTATCCCTTTGTACGATACGAGATAATCAGAAAATGAAGTGAACGCTAATTTATTAGATTATCAAAACATAATTTTTCCAACTTTTGGACAATTACGTAATAATGAAATCTATGGCTTTAGTTTGAATAATGTCAGAAATAGAAAGATGCAAAAGCCAGTGTTAATTCATTTGCTAAAAGCAGAGTAACTTCCCTAATAAAAAAATTGGTAGTAATACTTCACGTAATTTGGACACTGAATTACACTGTCAAAGCACCGTTTCTAATTTATAGCTTGAAGCATAATTTATAACTTTTATTACAAAGAAATATCAGAGTAATTGATAGGTAAATGACAGTTCTTGCCAATGAGTAAATTCAAACAATCTTTCTGCTGCTAAATCTACTATCATACTGAAAATCAATTAAGCTGCCCTCATATACTCACCTTGGGCCTTTATATAAGCACTCGAAAAGCAGAATGAAGAAAATTAAGTAAACATTATTTCTCTCATGTGATGCATGCTTCCCGCGAGTTTGTAATACAAATTTTGCTGAATAATAGATTCCATGAAATAAAAATGTAGTCGGCGATTCAAAATACTCACACGCCAACCTGAGCAACTCCTGTATTATTGTAAGCGACTTAAAATCTATGTCATCCAGAAACGGGACAGATGGTGTAAGTTTCTCTGTCTTAAGGTGCGCAAAGTATAGTATTTTCCGGGGCGTTTTTATTTTGCCTATTTCGTATACATGTATGAGGGGAAGTTGGGAGGGGGAGGACAAATGGTTCAAATGGCTCTGAGCACTATGGCATTTAACATCTATGGTCATCAGTCCCCTAGAACTTAGAACTACTTAAACCTAACTAACATAAGGACATCACACAACACCCAGTCATCACGGGGGAGGACAATGCTTAGCTGAAAAAGCCTAACGGGAGTCTTTCGCGATCTCGATCGGACTTGGCACAGACTGCAGACTGCTGATCTTACACCCGCCAGCTACACCACAAAATACGCCAAAGCAGCAGAAGGCTGATGCGGCTCCCCTGGTACGGACGGAGAGGCCCTCCCTCGCCCTTCCGCTGGCCCGGAGTGTGCAGTTCGCGGCTACTTTAGTGGCGACACTTGGCGCTCGGAGGCGGCGCGAGTTCCGCCCCCTGCATCGACGGCCGCCCGGCTCAGCTTTACGGCTACGGCCGCAGCCGCCTCCAGTCGACTGAGTCCGCAAACCGTGTATGTGTAGCGTGGAGGAGGGATGGGGGAGCGAGGCGGCGCCACACGCTGCACAGTACAGCGTAGGAAGAGAAGCGCCGGCCGAGTGGAACGGCCGCCCGGGGCACCGCAGGCGTTCTTGGCAGCCCGGCCGGCTTGAGAAACGTCAGGGAAGGAGCAAGGAAAAGCAAAGGAAAGGACCGAAGCGGATACGATGGGAGAAAGAGCGACGGAAACCCTGTCATCACTGCTGCGCGATGCGTCACTCCAACTGTGCCTAGGGTGACACACAGCAACATATACTTCTTGTGAAGAACGAAACATGGGTTTCAAACTGCAATGAGTAATCGCTTCATGATTAATTACTAAAAAGGAAGTAGGCAGCTAATACCCATGTCATGATGAGTGGGGACACAGTGCTCTACAGGGTTCGATATGGGGACTGCTCTTGATTGTACAGGGTGATTCCATGCCGACGCCGTACACTTTCAGGGGTGATGGGGAATAAAAAGTAAATGCGACAGTTTGTGGTAAGGGACGCTCATCCGGAAACGACCGAGTGGAAGGGTATAAGCGGAAGTGGTTCTTTTACATCTGACAGTGGAACACAAATATTAGTACCTTTGTTGCTGAGACTGTAAAGTAGGTAACTTGCGGGATTGGTGGTATGGACCTAAAGAAGAAAAAAATATGCAGTAAACATGGCTCTTTGTAAAATGCCAACTTTGACGGTCAGAAATGTCACAATTAACAAAATATTCCGGGCTACTACGCCGTGGTGGAATAAATTTCACCAGGAAATCCAACGTTTCCTCCCCAACTGCGGAGGACATTTTAAAGGAGGATCGTACCTCCTGATTCACACCCTGGCTCGCTATTGTAGCTAACCAGGGAGTCCGCAGATGAAACACTGAGTTTTATGGTGAAATCCATTCGACCACGGCATCGTAATCCGGAACATTTTATTAATTGAAACATGGCTCTAAAATATATACCATGAGAGCTATGAACACTTGTTCATCTTCGATACTGTGAAACACATCTCTTCCCCTGCAAGCTCTTTCGCTTCCATGTTTTTAGAGGAGGCTGTACGGACCAAAAGACGAAAAAATTTGTGGTAAACAAAGGGTTTACAACGCGTACCTTAAGCGCTGTGAGCAGTAAAAGAGTTTCCCAGTAGCGAAGATGAACTAGTGCTCATAGCTCTTGAGGTGTACATTTTAGAGCCCATGTTTACTGGATATTTTTTTCTTGTCGTGGTCCTTATCACCGCCTCTACCCTATTGTCTTGGCAACGACAGTACCGATACATGTATTTCGCTGTCAGAGGTATCACAACAATTTTTGCTTATAACTTCCGACTTTCTCATTTTCGGAAAAGGATGCCTTACATCGAATTGATACACTTACCCTTCTCCATCATTCCTGAAAGGCTGTAACATCATCACGTCATCAGGGGACCACCCTGTACCGCCCGAGATCGTTCGTGGACATGTGGTGTCGGGACATATACGGGCTTCTACCTGGTCACAGGTGTACCTGAACACCTAGCAGATAATTTACAGGGACTCGTATCACGAGTGAACGACCACTGCCCTGTTGAAAAATGCCGCCACGATAATATCTCATGAGAGCTCGACGCAGGATGTTGGTGTCATACCGTTGTTCCGTTAGCGCTCACTCAGTCATTACCAACCATGGCCGGAGCTCATAACCGACGCCTTTCCACACAGTGACGCCCGAAATAACACCACTTTGCCTCTCTAAATCGTTGGAGGACTGGGACCTCTCCCCAGGCTGCCACTATAATCGCTAAACATGGTCATTATGAGTAGTGCCAAATCAAGGTCCATTGCTGAACACAGTGCAATGCCAATCCATGGGTCCTGGTCACGGTGTCACTCCAAGAGTAGCCGTTTGTGTTTTGGTGCCAAAGAGAGCCTATGCATGCGGCGATAATTTCCTAGTCCAGCAGCTGAAACAATGTTGCATGACACAGAATGTTGCAAAGAGTCCATTATGTGTTACGCGTAGGCGTAGATGCAAATGGGCACAATTTGCTTGATGCACATGATGGCAATCCTTCCTTGTATTGGGGAGACGAGATTGACTGGAACCTTGGCAACGGATATGTCTGCCCTCACGTTCCCATGGAGTCCAACACTAGGCCACTGCCAAATCTGAATGCCCTTTTTTTGGGTCATCACCTCTTCTGACTGGTTTGATGGGGCCCGCTACGAATTACTCACCTGTACCAACCTCTTCTTCTCAGTGTAGCAGCCAGCCGCGGTGGCCGTGCGGTTCTAGACGCTTCAGTCCGGAACCGCGGGACTGCTACGGTCGCAGGTTCGAATCCTGCCTCGGACATGGGTGTGTGTGATGTCCTTAGGTTAGTTAGGTTTAAGTAGTTCTAAGTTCTAGGGGACTGATGACCTAAGATATTAAGTCCCATAGTGCTCAGAGCCATTTGAACCATTTGAGTACACTGATATGGTTGGTGCGTACTGCGTAGCGAACCACAACGGACGAGCTGCACAACGGGTTTATCAACAACATTCATCTGTAGCACCACAGATCAAATGCTTTGATTCTTTTCTGTTCCAGCTTTCCCACAGTCCATGTTTCACTACCATACAATGCTGTGCTCCAGACTACATTCCCTGAGATTTCTTCCTCAAATAAAGGCCTATGTTTGATGCTACTAGACTTCTCTTGGCCACGAATGCCCGTTTTGCCATTCCTAGTCTACTTTTGATGTCCTCCTTACTCTGTCTGTCACTGGTTATTTTCCTGCCTACGTAGCAGAATTCCTTAAATATACCTATCTCGTGACCATCAATCGTGATGTTAAATTTCTCGCTGGTCTCATTTCTGTTACTTCTCATTACGCTCGTCTTTCTTCGATTTACTCTCAATCCATATTCTGCACTCATTAGATTGTTTATTCCATTCAGCAGATAATATAATTCTTCTTCACTTTCACTTAGGATAGGGATGTCATCAGCAAAACGTATCATTGACATCATTTCACCCTGAATTTTAATTCCACTCCTAAACCTTTCTTTTATTTCCTTAATTGCTCCTTCGATGTACAGATTGAACAGTAGGGGCTTACATCCTCTTTAATCCGATGACTTCGTTCTTGGTCGTCCACTCTTATTATTCCTTCTTGGCTTTTGTACATAAGGTATATTTCGAACATCTTGCACCATTTTACATTGTCGAAGGCTTTTTCCAGGTCGACAAATCCTATGAACATCTCTTGATTTTTCTTTAGTCTCCCTTCCGTTATAAACCGCAAGGTCATAATTGCCTCTCTCGTGCCTTTACCTGTTCTAAAGCCAACTGATCGTCATCTACCACATCCTCCATTTTATTTTCCATTCTTCTGTATATTATTCTTGTCAGCAACTTGATGTATGAGCTGTTAAGCAGATTGTGCTATAATTCTTTCACTTCTCAGCTTTTGCTGTCTTCGGAATTGTGTGCATGTCATTTTTCCGAAAGTCAGATGGTATGTCGCCAGACTCATACGTTCTACTCACCAACGTAAATAGTAGTTTTTCTACCACTTCCCCCGATGATTCCAGATATTCTGATGGCATGTTATCTGTCCCTTCTGCCTTATTTGATCATAAGTTCTCCAAAGCTCTTTTAAATTCTGGTTCCAATACCGGGTCCCCGGTCTCTTCTAAATCGACTCCTGTTTCTTCTATCATATCAGGCAAATCTTCCCCCTCATAGAGGCGTTCAGTGTATTCCACCTACCCGCTCTCTCCTCTGCATTTAACTGTGGAATTCCCGCTGCACTCAGTGTTACCATCTTTTCTTTTAATGTCACCGAAGGTTGTTTTGACTTTCCTGCATGCTCAGTCTGTCCTTCCGACAATCATTTCTTTTTAGATTTCTCCACTCATTTTGCCATTTTGTCCTAGCTTCTCTGCATTTCCTATTTATTTTATTGCTCGGTGGCTTGTATTTCTGTATTCCTGAGTTTCCCAGAACATTTTTGTACTTCCTACTTTCATCGATCAACTGAAGTATTTCTTCTGTTACCGATTGGTTCTTCGCCGTTAACTTCTTTGTGCCTATGTTTTTCGTTCCTTCTTCTGTAATGGTACTTTTTAGAGATGTCTGTTCCTCTTCAACTGTACTGCCTACTGAGTAATTCCTTACTGCTGTATCTATGGCCTTACAGAACGTCAAGTGTATCTTGACATTCCTTAGTACTTCGGTATCCCACGTTTTTGCGTATTGATTCTGCCTGATTAATGTCTTTAGCTTCAACCCACTCTTCATCACTACTGTATTGCGATCTGACTCTATATCTGCTCCTGGGTACGTCTTGCAATCCAGTATCTGATTTCGTAATCTCTGTCTGACCATCATGTAATCTAACTGAAATCTTCCCGTATCACGCGGCCTTTTCCCAGTATGCCTCCTCCGCTTGTGGTTCTTGAACAGAGTAGTCCCTATTACTATCTGAAATTTGTTACAGAACTCAATTAGTCTTTCTCCTCTCCCATTCTTTCTCCCAATTCCATATTCTTCTGTAACCTTTTCATCTACTCATTCCCCTGCAACCGCATTCCAGACCCCCATGACTATTAAGGTTTAATACCCCTTTACTTACAGTGACCCTTTCAATATCCTCATACACTTTCTCTATCTCTTCATCTTCAGCTTGCAACGTAGGCATGTAAACATGAACTATCGTTGTCGGTGTTGGTTTGCTGTCGATTCTGATAAGAATAAGTCTATCATTGAACTGTTCACTGTAACACACTTTTTGCCCTACCTTCCTATTCATCCTATTCCGTTTATACCACTTTCCGCAGCTGTTGATAGTACCCTATACTCATCTGACCAGAAATCCTTGTCTTCTTTGCATTTTACTTCCCTGGCCCCTGCTGTATCTAGATTGAGCCTTCGCATTTCCCTTTTCAGATTTTCCTACTTTCCCTACCACATTCAAGCTTCTGACATTCCACGCCCCGACTCGTAGAACGTTGTCCTCTGGTTGATTATTCAGTCTTTTTCTCATGGTGACCTCCACCTTGGCAGTCCCCTCCCGGAGATCCGAATGGGAGACTATTCCGGAATCTTTTGCCATTAGAGAGATCATCATGACACTTTTTCAATTACAGGCCACCACGTCCTCAGGATACACGTTGCGTGTCTTTAATGCAGTGGTTTCCATTGCCTTCTGCATCCTCATGCCGTTGATCATTGCTGATTCTTCTTTAGGGGCAGTGTCCCACCCCTAAGATAACAGAGTGTCCTGACCTCTGTCCGCTCCTCCGCCTTCTTGACACGGCCGTTGGCAGAATGAGAGTGACTTCTTATGCCGGAAGTCTTCGGCCGCCTATACTTATTATTAATCAAAATTTAAGCAGTTTTGAAAACTAATCAAAGACTCTTCCCCTTTTTGTTGCATTTTGTTCTTTATTGTTCGTTGTATTACATCGTAAGGAATGTCACATGACATCCGTTGAAGTTCTTTTTGACCCTTTCACTCAGTTTTTCTATTACAGAGACCAACTAGCTCTCTGATCGAACACGCTGAACTACCGTGCCGGCATCCCCTAGACCCCTACAGATCTGGAATTTGTACGATTCAACCAACTGGTCGAATGGAGACCCACAATGAGGCACCTTTGAAAACTGTGACAGATGCTGCGATGCCTTGTTACACGAGTCTGCAGCCTTTCGGCTTCCTTCACGGTGATCACCCAACATCTGAAGCTGTGCTGCACTTTTACTCCCTGATAGGGTACCAAAGCTAAATACGAACACCAGTGCACTGTGGTGTCCGTTCTACCACTCTTATAGAGCCACGACTCTGTTCAGTTACAGACACGATGAAGGTGTGTATCAGTACATTAACCATTGTCGGGGAATGAAGACTCCTACGCCATCTGTTGGTGTTCTGTTATACTGATTGTCTCCAGGTCTCAAATTCGGCGCACTGACTCATCAAATATATCCGCTGCAGAGGGCAGGACAATGTACATACTTAACAAACACCAAAATATCGGGGAATGAAGACTCCTACGCCATCTGTTGGAGTTCTATTAAGTCTGTACATTATGCTGCCCTCTGAAGCGGATATATTTTAACTGTAACTGTAAAATGGACGTGTGAAAATAAAGGTGTGTGTGAGCAGAAGTTTTACTGTGTCCTTGATTTCACTAGTGTGTAGCAACAGCCTTCAACTATGTCTTTTGCGTGCTTCACTTGCTTTATCAGGCAACGTATTTATGAATCAACTTCCATCACAATCTGATCAAACAGAAGGACTGCTCTTTGGTGATGTTGTATGAATAAGAATGAAGCCGAATGGATGTGAGCAGGAGAAGCTCTACTGAGCATAGCGAAGACTGCTATTAACCCACCATCCATGTGATTCGATTCAGTACTGCTTCAATAGTTATCCGATCTACCCAACTACAGCATGCTTTTACGGCATGACATTGCAAAACTGTTGAATTTGTAATATTTATAGTCGACATAGGCAGACATAGACATTTTTCCCATTTACAGATTGAAACTATGCAAAAGACTACCGTTGAAGCTACTATCCTTATACGTAGAACTAGCAGCAGGAGAGGTCTTTCTCGTATTCCTTATACCAGTGATCCCAACCTATTTATCCTTTTATTTTAAGTGACTTCAATTCTCAATCAGGGTTTTTCATTGTTATAACAATAAAAAAGTGTGAAGCCCAGCCGGAGGGGAAAAGGAATTGGACGGAGAGGGAAAAGGAAAGAACAGAATGATCACTGTGAAGAACACGGAGATGCAGCAGACTCGTGTGGCACAGCATCATGGCATCTGACACAGTCTGAAAGAGGCCTCATTGCGGGTCTTCATTTGGCCAGCTGTTCGAATCGTACAAATTCTAGATTTCTGGGGCATTCAGTTGTGACAGTGACTCAGTGTTGGACAGACAGTGATGGCAGACAGATGTGGAAGGAGAAGCTGGAGAGAGATAAGTGGGGTGAGGAGATGGGAATAGAGTGGGGCAGGAGCTGATGGACAGAGGAGAAGGAGATAAACAAAGGTAGGGAAAAGGAGTAAACGAAAGGAGAGATCGAGAAGAGGGAGAGTAGGACTTATATCCAATTCCTATAAATACTTACCAATTACAAAGCATTATCAGGTTCGCTAATGGCTTATAAAAGTAAATTCTACTGCAGTGAGTGTATGTACTGATCTCTAACTAACTTGATATCTTAACTACATCTAGCATGATACAGGTCTTCTTCCTCTTTGTTTTCTGAGAGTGCTTAAGAACACAATGGATCCGGGGGACAGGGCAAGTTGCATATGGTCGTGCTTCCGTGAAAGTTGCGTCACTGGGTGAGCCCCAAGGCACCATACTGTTGTTCGCTTATGTCTTGTCTCCATCCTAGCGGACGAGTGAGTCTGAAGGTAGGAACTTTTATCAGCAAGACTGGCGCTCTGCTGTGTTCTGAAGAGAGCCTTCAGCAATTATCAGGCTAGAGCTTTCCTATAGATTCACGACATGCCACAAGATCAGATTCCAGCCTTGAGCACAGTTTTTTACTTTCTCGGGACCTCTGAGGCGAGGCTAGTTGCTGGGCGCAGAAATGTTCGATTGATAAAAATGCTTGAGATATCAGGAAGATGAATCATAGGGAGAAGGTTTTCCGAAAAGAGGGATGGATTGAAAAAGTCTTTGGAATTTTAATGCGTTGCATTTTTCGTGGGAAGATTTTTGCTGAAGAAGCAGTAACGCCATTGGCGGGCTGAGTGTTTTTATTCGCAAATGGCGGTCATGTCTTGTGTGGTGGGAAGGAGATCGCAGGCTGTATGATTCAGCTACAAGACTAAAAGATCGTTCATGGGTTGAGGTGAGTGTGCATGACAGAGTTCGTCTAGGAATGAAGACAAGGGTGGATCTAGGAGTTCGTCCGAAGTCCAGAGTTTATATCAGTAGAACAGCGTCCCTCGCCCCGTACTTAAGAGACACAGCTCTGCGTATCTCATGCTGGTAATTTATTATGAGCATTACTAGCAGCAACGGCGTCTTAGGACAGCCCTTGGTCAGAATTTAGTCAGATTATTGCAATTATCTGTCTCAAACCCAGCAGTACTTTGGTAGATGCATGCATTTCTCAGCCCAATGGCCAACCCAACAGTCACACGCGGGTCATTTTTAAAACGTAAGTTGCGCCTAAAGAGGGCGTTCTCAAAACTTTCAAGTAACTCTGCGATTGAGCAGGTTCATTTTGCTTAATACATGCAATGCAGCTCTGTAATATTAACTGCGGTTGTTAAACAGTTGCGTTTCATGTCTGTGTTTATAACTGAATAAATTCATGTGTTAGTTTAAAAGTTGCTTCTGTTAACATCTTTAAATAATCTCATTTTAATATTATGCAATTATCCCCTTTATAGCTAGGGCCATAATTACTACACATTAGTTAACCTTTGTTGTGCACAGTAATTCATCTTGAATCTTAACGGCGTCCACAATTATTTCACCGTTCACAATTAAATGCCTGGCAGAGGGTTCATTGAACCACCTTCATGCTATTTACCTACCGTTCCTCTTTTGAACGGTGGACAGGAAAAACAAAGGCTTAAATCTTTCTGTGTAATCTGTGATTTCCCTTATTTTATTATAATGATCACTCCTCGCTGTGTACATGGGCGCCAACAAAATATTTTCACACTCTGAGGAGGAAGTTGAAGACTGAAATTTCTTGAGAAGATAACGCTGCAACGAAAATCGCCTTTGGTTTAATGATTGCCATCCCTATTCGCGTACCATATCCTTGCCACCATCTCCCCTATTTCGCCGTAATACAAAACGATCTGCCCTTCTTCGAACTTTTTCGATGTCCGCTGTCAGGCCTATCAGATGTTGGTCGCACACGCACAGCAATACTCCAGAACAGGGGACACAAGCGAAGCATAAGCAGTCTCTTTAGTAGACCTGTTGCGTTTTCTAAGTGTTCTGCTACTAAGAAGTAGTCTTTGTTTTGCTTTCCCACAACGTTATCTATGTGATCGTTCCTTTTTAAGTTATTCGTAATTATAATCCTTAAGTATGTATTTGAATTTCGTCTTTAGAATTGAGTTCTTTATATTCTAACCGAAATTTGGGAATCCTTTTTAGTCCTCATGTGGATGTCTTCACACTTTTCGTTATTTAGAGTCAGTTGCCAATTTTCACACCATACAGATATCTTGTCTAAATCATCTTGCAATTTGTTTTGGTCATCTGATGACCTTATAAGAGGGTAAATGACAACACACACTGCAAAGAAGCTAAGAGTGTTACCCAGAGTGTCTCCTGTGACGTTTTTGTAGATCAGGAACAGCAGAGGGGACGCCAGATATTCTGTTTTACTGAATGATTTTCCATCGGTTATTACGCACTGTGACCTTTCTGGCAGGAAATCACGAATCCACTCGCACAACTGAGACTATACTTCATAGGCACGCAATTTGATTAGAAGTCGCTTGTGAGCAATGTGTCGAAAGCCTTCTGGAAATACAAAACTGTGGAATCAATGTTACATTCCCTGTCTATCCCACTCATCACTTCGTGAGAATAAAGAGACAGTTGATATGTAAAGATTTTTTAAATTACCGCTACCAGTCACAAACTTTGTTAACTATTGTATTATTTATTTATTTTGCGACATGTTTCGAGGGAATACCTCATCTTCAGGCTAAATGGCATTACAAAAACAATTCCACAAAAAGATCATACTGATGTTATATAGTCTTTCATGAATGTTGTGGTTATCTTTGTTCTTCCGACGTGGCAGTCTCGTTGTGATGAGCTGAGGTTTTTCCATTTCCGTCGCTCTATTGGCTTTCTTGATCAGTAACTTGGAAACACGATTTTGATCGTGCTACGGAAATGAAACACCCCAGCTCGTCACAACGAGACTGCCACGTCAGAAGAACAAAGATAACCACAACATTATTAAAAGACTATGTAACATCAGTACGATCTTTTTGTGAAATTGTTTTTGTAGTGCCATTTAGCCTGAAGATGAGATATTTCCTCGAAATATGTCGCTACATAAATAAGTAATACAATAGTTAACAAAGATTGTGCCTGGTAGCGGTAATTTAAAAAAACATTTACATATTTCTTGAGACAGTCACGGTCGAAAAAAGTCAAAATGGCTCGAAAGAGACGGTTGAGTTTCACAATAATATTTTGAATCCGTGTTGGCTGTTTGTCAATAAATTGTTCTTTTCCAAGTAACCCATAATATTCGAACGCAGCACATGTTCCTAAATCCTACTGCAAATCGACGTTAGCGATATGTGTCTGTAATTCAGCGGATTACTTCTATTTATTTTCTTCGGTATTGGTGTGGCTGGTGCAACTTTTCAGTCGTTAGGTAATGATCTTTCGATGAGCAAACGCTTGTATGTGATTGCTAAGTATGAGGCTGTTGTTCCAGCATATTCTGAAAGGAGCCTGTCTGGTATGCAATCTGGACCGGAGGCCTTGCTTTTATTAATTTAAGCTACTTCACTGCAGCAAGGATACCTACTTCTGAGTTACTCATGTTTGCAGTTGTTCTTGGTGCGAATTCAGATATATTGCCTTCATCTTCTTTGGTGAAGGAATTTCGGAAAACTTTGTTTAGTAAATCCGCGGTAGTGGACCTCTCATCTGTGACATCGCCATTGTTATCGTGCAGTGATGTTATTAATTGTTTCTTTCCTCTGGCGCTCTTTAAGTACGACCAGACTCTCTGGATTTTCTGCCAGATTCCGAGACAGAATTTCATGCAATAGTGTTCTGACCTGTTTTGTGTACCACAGGAGATCAGTACCATCTCTTCTTAGTTTATGAGGTACATAGCTCTCAACTGCCGTCTATACTATTTCTTTGAATTTAAACCACACCTCAGGAAGGCGTCAAGCGAATTTTTATCTTCTTCGTTAAATAGATGTATTTTTCTTTTTAGTAGGTTTTGATGTTACGGTGTTTAGTCTCACCAACAACCTTGTGACCACTAACCCCTGCATCGGACTTGATGCTCCATATTCGCTCAGGATTATTTGTTGCAAAAAGGTCAAGTATGTTTTGGCAGCAGTTTACACATATAGTGGGTTCATGAACTAATTATTCGAAACAATTTTCTGAGAAAGCATTCAGAAAGATTTTGGACGACGTGTTACGCCTACCATCGACTTTAAACATGTATTTTCTCCAGCAGTTAAGAAAGAAAGAAGAAAAAATCTGGAACCAAAAATGTAGACGACTATATTATGATCTAGATGATTTGGATGATAGATGCCACTTTTGCTTAGCAATATTTATGTACCTCTACATTATTTAAGCCTTACATGTTTCACCATTATGTTTCCGACAATATACAGTTCTTCTCCTATATTTTGCTGCCTAAAAATCTTGGTATGAATGTAATTTTTCAACCTTACTATAACGCACTGATTGTTTACCTGAAGCTTACTATACGTCACCTTCATATGAGCCCGTAGATCTTGTTTTCTGCAACTCTTTGTATCCGCTTTATAGCGATCTATTCCCGTGGTAGGCAGCATTTTTTTCTTACTGACTATGTTTTTAGTTTATTGGCACCTTAAATGCTACTTTTATACTTAGGACAATGAAGCATTTAATGCTTCCTTATAATGGGAACTAGTGTTACCTATTGTCAGCTACTTCCTTTTAGCCAGTTGCTTTTTAGACCCAAACTGCCACATTCCCCAATTAACATGTGGGAACCCGGTATGTCTGGACTACACCTGATGAGTATGATTAGGATCTGATTAGTTTATCAGCGTGTCAGTGTTGTCCTTACTTCCCCATACAGTTTAGAGAGAATGCTATGATGTTCTTACTAGAGATGAATTTTGGTGTTCATGGAGATAGATGATGATACTCGCTTTATGGGCTTCAACTTCGACAATGTAGTGGTCATCGCTCACTCATTTACCTTTTATTTTTTTCCATAACAACATCTCGTATCGTGACACAATTTGCTATGTCTTTGTATGTAGATGAACTGGCATCTATAGAGAGGTCGTGGTAGGTAGTGCCTTATGCTCCCGACAAATGGAAATGAGCGTTTGACGTCATTGGCCGGGAGGCCCCTTACAGGGCAGGTCCGGCCGCCTTGGTGCAGGTCTCATTACATTCGAAGCCACATTGGGTGACCTGCGCGACCAGACCATTCAGCTATCGGGGCGGACTATACTCCCGGGAAACTGTATGAAGTTGTCGGCTGCGAACTTGGAGGACTCGTCTTGCTTAAGTAGGATTTGACTTTCTTGTTGATTTGTTTCACCGTGGTAATACCGACCTGTTAAGTGATATAAAGGAAACCAATCATATCTTTTATTCCGATTGACTGTACAACCTAGACCACAAGATACTTGTGAATATTCTCAGTGTTCGCTATGCATGCAATTTTCTCTTAATATGTCGACTGCCGTTGGGTTCTGTGTCAAGTTATTTTTGGTGCTGTGACAACTACTTGTCTTAACATCCGTGATATTGCCTATTCCGTAAATATTCATACTAGTGTATTTCATAGCTTGCTGTGTGACATTTTACTTTAAATGAAGATTAGTACTCATACGTACTAGGCGCTTCCCCATCTAAAAGAATTTTATAGCATTTTAGTATTACAAAAAAAATTAAAATTAAATGAAAAAGGGACGAGCTTTGTTTCTACTGTGCTCTTGATTGTACACTGTCTAGTGCTGATCTTTTTAATGAATTTACATGTTCTCTTGTAAATCTCTGATGTTGAATAGTTTTATGACTAACAAATATGTCCACATGTTTTAGTCTATTGTGTTGCATACACACAGAGACTTGGTTTAATGCTACTAAAAATTTGTATGCACATTTGTGTATATACACTATTGTGCTGGATGTACACATCGATTTGATTTAACGCCAATACTTTCATCATTTTTAGGCTTAAGCGGTATATCGTTACCTGTCACTTCTTGTAAGCTTGGTTTGTACACCCTTATATTACTACATGTATACTGTTTTATTATGCAGGGGCCTGAACATGGCAAAATGAAGTGCTGAAACTGATTGCCAAAATAAAATAAAATACCTTGAAATGTACGGCTGTTGGTAAAGTTTATTGAACTGAAAAGTACGTACCAGCGGATGTCCCATGGCCGTCATGAACCAAGAGAGCAAGAACAATCCTGATTGGGAAAACAGATTACCCACCAGAATTAACAAAGGTGAAGGTGGCAGCGGCAGACAGGAGTCTTGGCACGGTGACAGGATGCAGACGGTAGTATTTAGGCCTCTGCACGGCTGCACTGCCCTCCAGACGTAGCGAGGCCCCAGTTCCACTATTAGCATGAAGTCCCGCGCCGCGTCGTCCACTAACGAGCGCTGCTTCCGTACTCGGTCAAAGCAGACTCCGGGCTCGCACGGCCGACCACCGGCCACGGCACGACCAGTACTACAGCGGCGAGGATGACAGGGCCTCTCTCTGTAACCAGAGTAACTTCCACCGAATTTCGCTGCTGTGCCGAGTCTTCTCTCGAACCGTTCCGCGCGCGACTAAATAGGCGACCGCGACCAATCTCACCGCGGGAAAGGGCGGGCTCGAAAAAGAGCCGACACACTAACCGCTCCAGACATAAATTACGGCTCAACGATATAGATCTATTATAGATTATGTAATAATACGTGAGGTATTTCCTGGACAGGTTAGAGTGAATATTGGTTCAGTTCACTTCTTATTGGTGTCAATAACTGACATTGAAACAAAATGGAAAAAACCGAAGAAACCAATTAAGGATCAAAAGGAAAAACAGGTTCTTAACTACCTTTTGGAAGATGGCAGCACAAGAGATTTCTACCAAAAGCAGATGACTAAAACATTAGCAAACTTAGGAATGTTGGAAGATGTGGAGGAAGAATGAGAAAAACTTAAAAAGAGCCGTATCGAATACAGCGAGGTTCTGCGGAAGAAAGGACATATAGGAAACGTAGAGGAGTAAAGATTTGGAAGCCGGAGATGGAGATAACGATTATAGAAAAACAAGAAGCTTTCAAGAGCTACCTAAATAATCCCCCTGGTAGAAAGTATAATGAATATAAAGAGAAGAGAAATAAAGCGAAATGCAATGATTTGGAAAGCGCATGCAGAATCATAGGAACGCTTTATTAGCAATACAGAGCATGACGTATAGGGAGACAAAAAAGTGATGAAATAGCTCAACAGAAAAGAAAATGATGGAATACGAGTTAACAATGTAGGGAGAACGAATGGGTAACTCATTATAACAAATGCAGTATAATGATATTTTAATTCAGACCTTACCTGAACTAAATGACAGAAAAGGATGGACAATATTGTTGTGAGAGAACTGATGGAAGCTCTCAAAGCTTCAAAAAATTGAACAGCACTGATTTAGATGGTGTTAATATGGAACTGTGGAAACATGGAGCGTTATTCCTACTTATCAGTTTTCTTCACATGTTTAATTAATTTTGGAGAAATAAGAAAGCGCCAAAAGACTGACGGAGAGCCGAAGTAATCTCTATCTTTAATAGGGGCGATAAAAATAAATGTAGTAACTATCAAGGTATAACCCTACTGTATTCAGGCTATAAATTATATGTCAAAATCCAGACTGCAAGACTTAAAGGTATCATGGAAAAGCTAATACCTGAACAACAGTCAGGTTTTTACACTGTAACAAGTTACAGAAAAGGCACGAGGGCTCAATAGGGAAACCTGTCTTGCTTTTATGGATTTTGAGAAAGCATTCGATAAATTAGAACAGAGAAAAGCTATGGAATACCACAGGTGAACGAGAAATCTGCGGGCTTCACGGTCGCAAAACTGTCTGAGCCTCGGATTCAGACACTCCACTCCACGCTGTGCCAAATGACCCCAGTCTGTTCTGTAGACGATGCTACAGATGGTGATCTCCGCCTTCATCTCGCAAGAAAGACTGGCAGTCTTTACCATTTCAGCCATCTGCTCGAAAGCAGAGAGAATCTCATCCTAATCCAAAGTAACAACATCATTGTTCCAACATGAGCCATCACCTCCAGATGTCTGCACCCTGTGCTCTTCATGAAGTCCGAAAGTACCCTTTCTACATCTGGAATCACTCCTCCTTGTTTCCACACAGGGTGCATACTGGATTCCTTCCCCTCCTTGGTAACCACATCGCTATGGAGTACGATTACACGTCTAACGCTGGAGCTGCCAGCTGCCAGTAAACCCACCCTCTGTGAATATCCAGACCTTGCAGGCCGAAAGGCTTCTTCTGGAACAGGGCGAGCGACTGCATATAGCTTACAGATAAATAGGGCCGGAAACCTGTTCTTGGAGCAACTTCCTCCTTGACCACGGGTGAGGGGGCAACCTCAGTAATGGACCGATCTTGGGAACACGTGGTACGTGCCCCACAGACCGAAGCCAACACCGCTGGAGCTCTGTGTGAAGGATCACCAGCTCACATCGCATCTGAATACACCATTCACAATCCCTACCAAAAAACGGCAAAACTGTACACTACACAGTTATGAGAATGGAAGACTATGACTAGTAACCACACAAACACGCAATATATTAAAAAAATGAACTAGTATCCATATCGATAACTGAAAATAAGTCGTTCCTGTTTGAAATCCGCAAATATAATTCACAAACGAACGGCCTACTCGCCTTTGTATGCAGCAGGAACGCAAAGTCCTCTCTCACTGACAGGTAACCGTTTGAAACGTACATGGTGTTCTGGGCATTGTCATCTCGTCCGTGGGTCACAAAATCACGGCGCTAGAAAATTTTTAACGATAACCTCATATATAGCTGCACGAGAATCGGATGTTTAGCGGTGACAGGCAGTATTCGATGCTATTAGTCTGTCGCTGAAGTACCAAGAATGCTTCGAGAACTGATATAGTTCTTTCGACACAACACAGAGTTCAGAAGCTGTTGCGTTACGTAACAGGCCGCCCAGTGAGAGAGATAAGTGCTGAAAAACAGAAGGAAAAAAGCACTGTTTGTAGCTGCCTGCCGATTTGTCTGCCGAGGAATTCCCTATAGCCTTAGGTCAAGTGCGCGGATGACAGATGGCTGCCTTTATCTGGCCGCAGGACCATTTCACTCAGCCGTGACCGTCAGCTGGCTGGCTGGAATCGACGTCCTCTTCTATCCATGTCGAGGTATGAAGTGTTTCGCGCCGTTCACTGTAAAAGAGCCATTGCAAACGAGTTTATCCGACACTGAATCTTGAAACAGCAGTACCACAGAGGAAAACAACTTAATACTCTGCTAATCAGTCAGTGTTACATGTCGTGACAAGACTGAACACGAGAATTAACGCTATATCATATTTTAACGTGTTAGCGATTTTTCTACGTAGTCGCCACTCAAATTTAAAGATTGTTCATAGTGCTCCACAATCTTGGTGTTCTGCATACTCAGTTGTCGGCATGTTGTGAAACCACTCACTAACGTTGTTTTCCAGCTCGTTGTCATTTCCATATTGCTTTCCATTCAAAAAAATCCTTCGATTTGGTAATTTTTGTATATGTCGTAGCAAGCCTAGATAACAGTGTGACTTCTAGAGGAGGTCGAATGGATATTGCGACATACATGTTGACAATTATAAAGTGTATGAAAAAAATGTACATTAGTTACGAACTACGGCGTTTACGAATTTTATTCAATACGTAAACGTCACCGCCATCATTGGCGAAGATGTGGCGCAGACGAATAGCGAAATCTTTCATGATGCGCTGAAGCGTCGGACCATCGGTGCTGTCGATGACCTCCTGAATTGCTGTTTTCAGCTCAGCAATGGTTTTGGGCTTATTGCTGTACACGTTGTCTTTAATATAGCCCCACAAAAAGGAGTCGCATTTCTTCAGATCCGGAAAATATTGCTGTCAGTCGAGGCGATGCCAGTGGCCTCTGGGTATCCCTCTGGGTACCCGAGAGCCAGAATGCTGCCCCAAAGTGCTCCTCCAGGACATCGAACACTCTGCCGCTTCAATGGGGCGAGCTCCGTCTTGCATGAACCACATCTTGTCGATATCAGGATAACTTTGGATAATGGGGACGAAATCTTCTTTCAAAACCTTGTCGTACCGTTCGGTAGTCACCATGCCATCAAGGAATATCGTACCGATTATCTCGTAACTGGACATTGCACACCACACAGTCACCTCTTAAGGGTGAAGAGAGTTCTCGATCGCGAGATGTGGATTCTCAGTTCCCCAAATGCGCCAGTTTTGCTTATTGACGAACCCATCCAAATAAAAGTGGGCTTATTCACTAAACCAAATCATGCTTGCGTTTACTAATTCCCATCATACTCCGCGACCAACGGTGCAATTTGAAAAAAAAAAAAAGGTTCTAATGGCTCTGAGCACTATGCGACTTAACTTCTGAGGTCATCAGTCGCCTATAACTTAGAACTAATTAAACCTAACTAACCTAAGGACATCACACACATCCATCCCCGAGGCAGGATTCGAACCTGCGACCGAAGCGGTCGCTCGGTTCCAGACTGTAGCGCCTAGAACCGCACGGCCACTCCGCCCGGCTGAACGTCCTAACACAGACCGTTCAGAAGTTATGACGATTTTATGTCACATAGTTCAGTAACTGTCACCGTGCTTGAAGCATATCAGTTCCGTTCATTAAAACACTTTAATACAGGATACTTATCTTCAGTAGAAATCCATGTCCATATCAGGGAAGATGTGCAATCACACTCACAGAAGACAATGATACACTACTGGCCATTAAAATCGCTACACCACGAAGATGACGTGCTACAGACGCGAAATTTAACCGACAGAAAGAAGATGCCGTGATATGCAAATGATTAGCTTTTCAGAGCATTCACGCAAGGTGGCGCCGGTGGCGACACATACAACGTGCTGACATGAGTAAAGTTTCCAACCGATTTCTCATACACAAACAGCAGTTAACCAGCGTTGCCTGGTGAAACGTTGTTGTGAAGCCACGTGTAAGGAGGAGAAATGCGTACCATCACGTTTCAGACTTCGATAAAGCTCGGATTGTAGCCTATCGCGATTGCGGTTTATGGTATCGCGACATTGCTCCTCGCTTTGGTCGGGATCCAATGACTGTTAGCAGAATATGGAATCGGTGGGTTCAGGAGGGTAATACGGAACGCCGTGCTGGATCCCAACGGCCTCGTATCACTAGCAGTCGAGATGACAGGCATCTTGTCCGCATGGCTCTAAGGATCGTGCAGCCACATCTCGATCCCTGAGACAACAGCTGGCGACGTTTGCAAGACAACAACCATCTGCACGAACAGTTCGACGACGTTTGCAGCAGCATGGACTATCAGCTTGGAGACCATGGCTGCGGTTACTCTTGAAGCTGCATCACAGACAAGAGCGCTCGCGATGGTGTACTGAACGACGAACCTGGGTGCACGAATGGCAAAACGTCATTTTTTCGGATGAAGCCAGGTTCTGTTTATAGCATCATGATGGTCGCATCCGTGTTTGGCGACATCGCTGTGAACGCACATTGGAAGCATGTATTCGTCATCGCCATACTGGCGTATCACCCGGCTTGATGATATGGGGCGCCATTGGTTACACGTCGCGGTCACGTCGTGTTCGCATTGACGTCACTTTGAACAGTGGACGTTACATTTCAGATGTGTTACGACCCGTGGCTCTACCCTCCACTCGACCCCTACGAAACGCTACATTTCAGCAGGATAATGCACGACTACATATTGCAGGTCCTGTACGGGCCATTCTGGATACAGAAAATGTTCGACTGCTGCCCAGGCCAGCACATTCTTCAGAGCTCTCACCAATTGGAAACGTCTGGTCAATGGTGGTCGAGCAACTGGCTCGTCACAATATGCCAGTACCTACTCTTGAACTGTGGTATCGTGTGAAGCTGCATGGGCAGCTGTACCTGTCAACGCCATTCAAGTTCTGTTTGACTCAATGCCCAGGCGTATTAAGGCCGTTATTACGGCCAGAGGTGGTTGTTCTGGGTACTGATTTCTCAGGATCTATGCACCCAAATTGCGTGAAAATGTAATCACATGTCATTTCTAGTATGATATATTTGTCCAATGAATACCCGTTTATCATCCGCATTTCTTCTTGCTGTAGCAATTTTAATGGCCAGTAGCGTAACTGTTGTTGTACTGAATAATACTGTAACGCGACGCCGCACTGTTTCTGTCTTGTACTGAATGAGAATCAGATACCACTTTTATTTAACTTTGAACTCCTGTACATACACTCCTGGAAATGGAAAAAAGAACACATTGACACCGGTGTGTCAGACCCACCATACTTGCTCCGGACACTGCGAGAGGGCTGTACAAGCAATGATCACACGCACGGCACAGCGGACACACCAGGAACCGCGGTGTTGGCCGTCGAATTGCGCTAGCTGCGCAGCATTTGTGCACCGCCGCCATCAGTGTCAGCCAGTTTGCCGTGGCATACGGAGCTCCATCGCAGTCTTTAACACTGGTAGCATGCCGCGACAGCGTGGACGTGAACCGTATGTGCAGTTGACGGACTTTGAGCGAGGGCGTATAGTGGGCATGCGGGAGGCCGGGTGGACGTACCGCCGAATTGCTCAACACGTGGGGCGTGAGGTCTCCACAGTACATCGATGTTGTCGCCAGTGGTCGGCGGAAGGTGCACGTGCCCGTCGACCTGGGACCGGACCGCAGCGACGCACGGATGCACTCCAAGACCGTAGGATCCTACGCAGTGCCGTAGGGGACCGCACCGCCACTTCCCAGCAAATTAGGGACACTGTTGCTCCTGGGGTATCGGCGAGGACCATTCGCAACCGTCTCCATGAAGCTGGGCTACGGTCCCGCACACCGTTAGGCCGTCTTCCGCTCACGCCCCAACATCGTGCAGCCCGCCTCCAGTGGTGTCGCGACAGGCGTGAATGGAGGGACGAATGGAGACGTGTCGTCTTCAGCGATGAGAGTCGCTTCTGCCTTGGTGCCAATGATGGTCGTATGCGTGTTTGGCGCCGTGCAGGTGAGCGCCACAATCAGGACTGCATACGACCGAGGCACACAGGGCCAACACCCGGCATCATGGTGTGGGGAGCGATCTCCTACACTGGCCGTACACCACTGGTGATCGTCGAGGCGACACTGAATAGTGCACGGTACATCCAAACCGTCATCGAACCCATCGTTCTACCATTCCTAGACCGGCAAGGGAACTTGCTGTTCCAACAGGACAATGCACGTCCGCATGTATCCCGTGCCACCCAACGTGCTCTAGAAGGTGTAAGTCAACTACCCTGGCCAGCAAGATCTCCGGATCTGTCCCCCATTGAGCATGTTTGGGACTGGATGAAGCGTCGTCTCACGCGGTCTGCACGTCCAGCACGAACGCTGGTCCAACTGAGGCGCCAGGTGGAAATGGCATGGCAAGCCGTTCCACAGGACTACATCCGGCATCTCTACGATCGTCTCCATGGGAGAATAGCAGCCTGCATTGCTGCGAAAGGTGGATATACACTGTACTAGTGCCAACATTGTGCATGCTCTGTTGCCTGTGTCTATGTGCCTGTGGTTCTGTCAGTGTGATCATGTGATGTATCTGACCCCAGGAATGTGTCAATAAAGTTTCCCATTCCTGGGACAATGAATTCACTGTGTTCTTATTTCAATTTCCAGGAGTGTATTTCTGATTAAAGGCAGTCGTTCGCTGCTGCATCAGAACCACCACGATGCGGCTGTAATAGTCGGCTATCAAAGATTTGGGCAGCGGCGCTGTGCTCTGACGTAACTAGACTTCCTGCAGCGGCGGCCTGCGGAACCTCTTAACGGCGTGTCTTCGTCGACGTCTGTCATTCATGGCTACGTCTGGCAGCGACTGTCCTTAGCTTGTGGTTCCGTCGTGAGGTACCAACCTTAACAGGTGCTCCCGCTGTTCGGACGGCACAGCAGTAATCACTCGGGACCGTTTTGTGTCTATCAAGCGGGTGTTCGAAAACTTCTTGCTAGACGAGATTTCGCGCCATTTGTTGTCAAGGGCGCCGTGGAGTCGGTGAAGGATCTGGCAGTAGGCCGCTACATTTATCGTTTACCGTCTAGGCACAAAGTTCAAGGTCAGGCTCCCCTTTCGATCCATAA
Source organism: Schistocerca piceifrons (assembly GCF_021461385.2). Taxonomy (NCBI): domain Eukaryota; kingdom Metazoa; phylum Arthropoda; class Insecta; order Orthoptera; family Acrididae; genus Schistocerca; species Schistocerca piceifrons. The sequence goes on along the minus strand of NC_060139.1, from coordinate 284,442,823 downwards.
ACACTTACAACTTTAATGGTGCTCAGAATATGTTTGGCTATTTTTGCTCTCATTGCGAAGTGTGAACGTAGTCATTCCACTGACTGATTTCTGGACTATTGTGTGAAATCCAGGTCTCGTCACCATGGACAGTGTGATTCAAAATCTCCTCGACACCCTTATCATAGCGACATATATCAGTGTAGTTCTCGTTTATTGTTTCTTGTGTTCCTGTGTGAAACGTTGAGAAACGGACTTGCAGCATACTTATCCAAACCCCAACTCATAACTACGAATTTGAGGAAAAACTAATCTCGAAAATTTCCGGAAAGCACAAACTCAGCAATTGACAGTGAAACGTCTGCCCTGTTAAATTCTTTTCGTCCTTACTCCATTTGAGTTCATCAGTCACGACTGTGGGTCGGCCTGATCGTTCTTCGTCATGAACATTCGTTCGTAATTATTCACGACAGTTTCCAGCCGCCGCGTGGGATTAGTCGAGCGGTTTAAGGCGCTGCAGTCATGGAATGTGCGGCTGATCCCGGCGGAGGTTCGGGTCCTCCCTCGGGCATGGGTGTGTGTGTTTGTCCTTAGGATAATTTAGTTTAAGTAATGTGTAAGCTTAGGGACTGATGACCTTAGCAGTTAAGTCCCATAAGATTTCACACACATTTGAACTTTTTTTTCATTTCCAGCTGTAACTCTTAACACAATTATTTTTAACATTGGTGGATAATAAATACAATCAGAACGAAATTTAGGCAAAGATGACAGTAATGAAAATAGATTATCTCTCTCTCTCTTTCTCTCTTACTTTCTCTCTCTCTTTCTCTCTCTCTTTCTGTCTCTCTCTCTCTCTTTCTTACCCAATGAACGATATAGTTATCGAATTTCTCTACGTAAAATTGTTGGTTTTTGCTAAAATTAATGATGGGAAGTGGAAAATCCGTCGAAAACGTAAAATAAAACTTAGTAGATTCACATTCGACACGATACTTGCGAAGCCGGTGAAACTGTACATCGCATGATGTTTGCGGAAGCAGGAAGCAGATCGGAATGCTTTATCAGTCACGTTGTAAGTAGACTGTTTATGTGTTTGTATGTTGGTAACGCTATGTAGTGCTCTGTATTAAAACTCTGACTGCGCTGTGTGCAGTCTTAAGAGACGGTCGGACTTGCAGTTGGAGGTGATCAATCAGCAGTGATGGAAGTTGGATTTGAATAGTTAGCAGTGATGGAGGTTTGTTGGAGGTTTGCAGTATTAACGCGAGCGGACGATCTGGGCGTGTCCGACTTAGAGATTGAATATTATTCATGATTATATAATTTTTGGAACTGGATGTCATGCACGATTATATAATTTTTGAACTGGTTGTCACATTAGTAAGGTAAAAAAGTATATTGTTAGCTTTGCAACTAAATCTTTCCTTTGCTAATCATATGACTATTAGTAGTTAGAGCCTACAGTCGTTAGAATCTTTTATTTAGCTGGCTGTATTGGCGCTTGTTGTATTGCAGTAGTTCGTGTAATGAAGATTTTTGTGAGGTAAGTGACTTATGAAATGTATAGGTTATTGTCAGGATTTGTACTGATTCAGGGCCATTCTTTTGAGTTAATCTGAAAGCAGTCAGATCGCGTTAACGTTAAATATTGTGGGTAATTAATGAATAGGAGACGTTTGAGTTCCGTTTCTCAGGGCAAAATACGTAGGTCAGTGATGGCATGATAAAGAGTAGCAAATAGACAGTATAGTCTATTTCACTCAGCAATATAAGCAGAAAATTTAAATCTTCTGATTTTTCTTGTAGTTGAAATAATTAGTGCTTGATTAGAAATTAGTTATTGTTGCGAGCGCGTAATTGTATAGAGAATTTCCTTTGTAGTTGTAGTTTCTTATTATTGTACAGTATTGGAATAAGCAAAGCAGTTGTGGAATGCACGTGGATTTGCATTAAGTATCTCGCAGTCGCTCCTGCAACTAATTAGATATTTATTATTTTCAGTGCCATTTGAGTGAGTGTTTTTATGTTTGCTTGTCGTACTGTTTTTAGAGTGTTACTGTTTAAAATACTGTGCCAATCATGGCGTGTGAAAAGCGCAACATTAGGCTGCAAAGCAAATTGAGAGATGATAGTAACGATGAGCGTAGCTTGTCAGCACCTCCTTGTAATAAAGTGACAAATGTTTAAAATAATTTGGTAATTGCGCATAGGGACACGGACCAGGCAATAAATGACAGTGTAGATAGTGAAATAATTAGTGAACAGGGAAGTATTATCGATCGATTGGTGGGCAACAGTTCATCTCAGGAATGCGAAACGATAGAACAAAATCTTGCGAATAACGTAGATTCAGGTTTTGTGTCATTACCCTTTTCTCAAGTAAGTCAAGATTCATTCTCTGCTTTTCAGAATACGAATACTGCCGATGCAAACGCACTGCCGAAAAGCATGAAGGAACTTGTTCCAGACACTAACACATTGTTATTACAATTTATGCAACAAATGGAGCAAAATCTTCAAAAGTTAGACATAATTGAGCAAACACCTGAAGGTTTAACTGAGTTACTTAAAATCGGATCTAAATGTCAAAAAGTTTGTAAAGATGTAAAAACAAATTTGTGCATGAAGCAGGCATAAAAGAACTGCAGATTATTGTGCACGAAAATCACGACACCTTGCTAGATGAAACTGACTCAGCTGCATCTACCGATTCGGTTACGCAACCTGCAAAATATCAGGAAAACTTAAGGGACACATTAGATACGATTTAGACACAAATGGACACTCTAAAACTTGGTTAAGAAAAACACACGGAGGAAATTAACATATTATCGGAAAAAGTAGCCGAATCTTCGGATCAGCTAACTAATTTATCTACGAAGGTAGATATTGATCTGAATGACATAGGACCGGTAGCCGTCATTGACACAGAGGAGTAAAGGAAATTAGGCAATTCAAACAACGTCAACACGCAACAGAAAAGAAAAATGTGCGAACTACAAGATCAGTTGGCTCACGTGATACAAGAGTTACACATTGCAGAGGATACTCGCGCTCCGACAGGGGAAGAGGTATTTAAAAATATGGAAGGTTACAAAGCAATAATACGTGGTATTTGAAAGGAGTCGGCAGGGTGCACCGAACCTTTAGATGGAACCGCCGACACGACGTAAGGATGACCGATTTGCGACTGGGCAACACAATGACTTTCACAATAAGCTCTTCATCGTTACGCGTAAATTCAGAACATTCAAGAATTCTAGTAATGATATACATCCACAGGCTTGGCTTTGTCAATTTTCTTACTCCTTTTCTCATATTTGGTCATTAGAGTACAAACAAACAAAAGAAAAAAAAAGATTATACCACATTTCTCGTGTAAAGCCGATTATATAGAAACAATATGCTTTCTGACTTGGTCTTTACCACTAAACTTCTCGCTTCAAGTTACTATTACGCTTTGTCACATTTAGCATACAGCGATGGTTTGAAGTCAACTATCTAATCAAGAACCTATGAAACTGACGACGTAGCTGGCAGAAATATTAATTAAGACATCAATTTGACGAGTTCACTTTTATAGGAAACAGACGACACTGTCTTATTATGTTTACATTTTTGCTCGTTAGTTGCACGATTACTAACGACTATAAAGTCCACATTCTTGGAACATATACCGATAATGAGGTTTTTCTGCAACATTTTTGTTTATTTGAAAAGACAGTTTGTAGTTAAAGTACTTTTTGAGAGATTACAGATGACACAGTATTTGGTTGTTTGACAGCCACATGATTATATTACGACGCTACTAATGAGTAACAATCTTCATTACTGCTTTTACGCTGAATCTGTTTTATGCCTGCACGGTTTTTCTACGTCTTTTGAAAAGTAAAACATGTTTTAGTAGTGACTTTTGTGGCATGGCTACAGCGAGACAGTTATTTTCGCAACACAACAATACGTTACAGTAAAGTACTTTCAAGGTCATGGCAATGAACGTAATAACTACAACACTTATACGCATAACATTTTACTTTTGTAAATGATAAGGTAAGCACATTGACTTCTGGAGAACTTTGCTTATGAACGACGATAACTACGACACTTGGTACATTTTTACCGGTAAACAATGACAGAAAGTTTCTTACAGCAAGAAGCATAGTTTAGTGCTATAGGACACGCATTTGAGTGATTACGTTCTCTACTTAGAACATTTTTAGGAAATGTTTTTGAATTACAGTGATACACAGGTTTTCAGCGATACATTTCATTCCGCAGATTAAGTCTGTAACATCTGAGGTTCAATTTTATTCAATTTTACACATCGGTACCATATTTCTCTAACACAGAACTACACAGCTATCTGATCATTTAACTAATAGAGACAAATATTTTTTTTACTACATCAGTGACACATGCCTACGTAATTACACAGTTCGATTACTACACATTTAGGAAATTGCACTTGTCTGTACTTTGTGAACTGTTCATATTATTTCGGAACCATTGTGATACTATGAGAGCTTTAAATGATGTATATTGTATGGGATCATGACTTTTGAAGTAAGTTTTAGGTAGATGAAACTATTGAAACGAGCAGAGATTTTCTTTTAGGTTTTGAAATTACTGAAACAAGCTACAATGATTTTGAGATGTGATTGATGTGCTATGATGATATTATTACGATGATGATGTGTATTATGATGCTGAGGTGTGGTTATGATCGATAAGGTGATGCTATATGAGGAATATGTTTACGCTACATATTTATTGTAATGAAATATTGAAGAAGTATCGACTAATAGGCTATGAATAATGAGTAGTGGTTAGGGACTCTGGTTTGTTAAAAAATGATGGAAACCAAGAATTGTACATTAAGAGTTATGAAAGGTGAGTATATATGTGAATGTGAATTCCATAATGCCGAAGGAAATTTTTGGACACTGTTATTCATGAGATTTCGTTTCTATACACTTCCAACGTAAATTATCAACCTCTGAAATTGTTTATTTGTATGAAACTGCCGTGGTAGCAGAAACTGTTGTAAATATTGCAGTAAAGAGTGCATGTGACCATGACGTAATGCTGCGCTGAGCTGTGCACTAGCTGCTTTGAAATATACCTCTTGTTGTGGGGACTTTAAGCTTTCCTCGTGCTGCTTCAGCAACTTTGAAGTTTGCCGCAATCCCGCAAGCGCTCACATAGCTGCAGAAAAGACAGGCCGTTGACCTCGCTATTGACATTTGTTTGCAGAATGCACCACAAACACGACACACAATTACTTGGAAACACATGATTACACTTTGGAATTTGTACTTTGTCCTACTTACAGGAATACTTATGAATTGATGAAAAATATTCTTACGTAAACACACCTGATTATGACATGTGTCTTTCTATGAGAGTGTAGAGAACTTTTACTGACTTATGAAATGTCATATGGCTATTGAATGACGTTTCCATGATTTACTTTGTACATATTTGCTTATTTTATTTGATCTGTAGTTTCTAGCTGTGCTGTAGCATTGGTTCCATAAAATAAAATTTAATACATTAGCTAATGTAAACACTTTATGTTTACAGATCCATTAACTAATAATCTTTTGATCCACAGTCTTAAGAAAGAGCACTTGGACAGGAAAGAATAAGCAGGAAAAGGGACCAATAATAGGAATTGTACATATAATTTTCATTTCAAGGATTTGGTAATTTTTTGGTAGAATAAAGTGTTGTGGTGCACCACTCTAGAGTTAAAATGTGACATAGACATTAAGATGTGAATAGGCATTCCCTTATCTGCATTGCTGTCTTTACCATAATATTTTTTCTGCTTGTGCTTTGTCATGTTTAGGTATAAGTTATTGCATTTGATGCTGCTATTTGTCAGGCATTTTCCTTCTGAGTTTTACTTTGTATTATTCTGATAAGCCAGTTTTACAGCTGCTTTAGTTTTCTTGTTGTTGTTGTTGTGGTCTTCAGTCCTGAGACTGGTTTGATGCAGCTCTCCATGCTACTCTATCCTGTGCAAGCTTTTTCATCTCCCAGTGCCTACTGCAACCTACATCCTTCTGAATCTGCTTAGTGTATTCATCTCTTGGTCTCCCTCTACGATTTTTACCCTCCACGCTGCCCTCCAATACTAAATTGGTGATCCCTTCATGCCTCAGAACATGTCCTACCAACCGATCCCTTCTTCTGGTCAAGTTGTGCCACAAACTTCTCTTCTCCCCAATCCTATTCAATACTTCCTCATTAGTTATGTGATCTACCCATCTAATCTTCAGCATTCTTCTGTAGCACCACATTTCGAAAGCTTCTATTCTCTTCTCGTCCAAACTATTTATCGTCCATGTTTCACTTCCATACATGGTACACTCCATACGAATACTTTCAGAAATGACTTTCTGACACTTAAATCTATACTCGATGTTAACAAATTTCTCTTCTTCAGAAACGCTTTCCTTGCCATTGCCAGCCTACATTTTATATCCTCTCTACTTCGACCATCATCAGTTATTTTGCTCCCCAAATAGCAAAACTCCTTTACTACTTTAAGTGCCTCATTTCCTAATCTAATTCCCTCAGCATCACCCGACTTAATTAGACTACATTCCATTATCCTTGTTTTGTTTTTGTTGATGTTCATCTTATATCCTCCTTTCAAGACACTGTCCATTCCATTCAACTGCTCTTCCAAGTCCTTTGCTGTCTCTGACAGAATTACAATGTCATCGGCGAACCTCAAAGTTTTTATTTCTTCTCCATGAATTTTAATACCTACTCCGAATTTTTCTTTTGTTTCCTTTACTGCTTGCTCAATATACAGATTGAACAACATCGGGGAGAGGCTACAACCCTGTCTTACTCCCTTCCCAACCACTGCTTCCCTTTCATGTCCCTCGACTCTTATAACTGCCATCTGGTTTCTGTACAAATTGTAAATAGCCTTTCGCTCCCTGTATTTTACCCCTGCCACCTTTAGAATTTGAAAGAGAGTATTCCAGTCAACATTGTCAAAAGCTTTCTCTAAGTCTACAAATGCTAGAAACGTAGGTTTGCCTTTCCTTAATCTTTCTTCTAAGATAAGTCGTAAGGTCAGTATTGCCTCACGTGTTCCAGTGTTTCTACGGAATCCAAACTGATCTTCCCCGAGGTTGGCTTCTACTAGTTTTTCCATTCGTCTGTAAAGAATTCGTGTTAGTATTTTGCAGCTGTGACTTATTAAGCTGATAGTTCGGTAATTTTCACATCTGTCAACACCTGCTTTCTTTGGGATTGGAATTATTATATTCTTCTTGAAGTCTGAGGGTATTTCGCCTGTTTCATACATCTTGCTCACCAGATGGTAGAGTTTTGTCAGGACTGGCTCTCCCACGGCCGTCAGTAGTTCTAATGGAATATTGTCTACTCCGGGGGCCTTGTTTCGACTCAGGTCTTTCAGTGCTCTGTCAAACTCTTCACGCAGTATCATATCTCCCATTTCATCTTCATCTACATCCTCTTCCATTTCCATAATATTGTCCTCAAGTACATCGCCCTTGTATAGACCCTCTATATACTCCTTCCACCTTTCTGCTTTCCCTTCTTTGCTTAGAACTGGGTTTCCATCTGAGCTCTTGATATTCATACAAGTCGTTCTCTTATCTCCAAAGGCCTCTTTAATTTTCCTGTAGGCGGTATCTATCTTACCCCTAGTGAGATAGGCCTCTACATCCTTACATTTGTCCTCTAGCCATCCCTGCTTAGCCATTTTGCACTTCCTGTCGATCTCATTTTTGAGACGTTTGTATTCCTTTTTGCCTGTTTCACTTACTGCATTTTTATATTTTCTCCTTTCATCAATTAAATTCAATATTTCTTCTGTTACCCAAGGATTTCTACTAGCCCTAGTCTTTTTACCTACTTGATCCTCTGCTGCCTTCACTACTTCATCCCTCAAAGCTACCCATTCTTCTTCTACTGTATTTATTTCCCCCATTCCTGTCAATTGTTCCCTTATGCTCTCCCTGAATCTCTGTACAACCTCTGGTTCTTTTAGTTTATCCAGGTCCCATCTCCTTAAATTCCCACCTTTTTGCAGTTTCTTCAGTTTTAATCTACAGGTCATAACCAATAGATTGTGGTCAGAGTCCACATCTGCCCCTGGAAATGTCTTACAATTTAAAACCTGGTTCCTAAATCTCTGTCTTACCATTATATAATCTATCTGATACCTTTTAGTATCTCCAGGGTTCTTCCATGTATACAACCTTCTTTCATGATTCTTAAACCAAGTGTTAGTTATGGTTATGTTGTGCTCTGTGCAAAATTCGACCAGGCGGCTTCCTCTTTCATTTCTGTCCCCCAATCCATATTCACCTACTACGTTTCCTTCTCTCCCTTTTCCTACACTCGAATTCCAGTCACCCATGACTATTAAATTTTCGTCTTCCTTCACAATCTGAATAATTTCTTTTATTTCATCATACATTTCTTCAATTTCTTCGTCATCTGCAGAGCTAGTTGGCATATAAACTTGTACTACTGTAGTAGGCGTGGGCTTCGTATCTATCTTGGCCACAATAATGCGTTCACTATGCTGTTTGTAGTAGCTTACCCGCATTCCTATTTTCCTATTCATTATTAAACCTACTCCTGCATTACCCCTATTTGATTTTGTGTTTATAACCCTGTAGTCACCTGACCAGAAGTCTTGTTCCTCCTGCCACCGAACTTCGCTAATTCCCACTATATCTAACTTCAACCTATCCATTTCCCCTTTTAAATTTTCTAACCTACCTGCCCGATTAAGGGATCTGACATTCCACGCTCCGATCCGTAGAACGCCAGTTTTCTTTCTCCTGATAACGACATCCTCTTGAGGAGTCCCCACCCGGAGATCCGTATGGGAGACTATTTTACCTCCGGAATATTTTACCCAAGAGGACGCCATCATCATGTAATCATACAGTAAAGCTGCATGCCCTCGGGAAAAATTACGGCTGTAGTTTCCCCTTGCTTTCAGCCGTTCGCAGTACCAGCACAGCAAGGCCGTTTTGGTTATTGTTACAAGGCCAGATCAGTCAATCATCCAGACTGTTGCCCTTGCAACTACTGAAAAGGCTGCTGCCCCTCTTCAGGAACCACACGTTTGTCTGGCCTCTCAACAGATACCCCTCCGTTGTGGTTGCACCTACGGCACGGCTATCTGTATCGCTGAGGCACGCAAGCCTCCCCACCAACGGCAAGGTCCATGGTTCATGTTTGCTGCATATTGCATATTGCCTCATATTAGTTGTAATGTTGCATTTGCTTTGCTAATTTAGATATACTACTGCTCGCTTTGTCAATTTGCATTTTTTGTCATTGTTGAACGAGTTAATTGTTTTGTGCTGCTGCATTGCCTTGTTCTCTAGTTTATAATCTGAGCTCAGTAGATTTAAGTTTAAGTGGCGGTATGCTATACAAGAAAATGAGTTGTGCTGAATTGGGAAGAAATGCGTTGAGAAACTATATGATAAAGGTCTGGCCAAAGAGTATTGTACAATGAGGAATAATTATTTTCAAAGAGGAAATGAACAGATGCCCCATAGGTTTAGGTAGGATTTTCTTGGAAACAGATGATGAGGAAACAAATGATTAGGTAAGAAAGATATGAAAGTATAAATAGAAATAAACAGTTTTTTGTGGGAATAAATGTTTAAATAAGAAGAAAGATCTGTGGAATAAAGTTTTGGTTCGACTACAGTACCAAATGTTACACTGAAAACAGACCCTGTCCTTTCCTTTTGTGTTATTCTGCTACATGTTTATGTGTACTCTTGTGTATCTGTGTTCTTCTTGTCTCTGTGGGTTTACCTCATAAGATAAATTTGGTAGAATTTTTTCCTTCTAATACTAATCGGCATTCACTATGATGAGGAATACTGTTATCCTAAAATCTAATTTTGTTTTGTAAAATATTCTTCAGTTTGGAAAGATATTCAGACGTTATTTATTCTGTTATGTTTTCTTTTAATGCTCATGTGTCAAGTTAATGTTTCTAAGAATACTCTAATTTTCTCATTTATTTACTTATGTCACAAATCCTGTAACACTGTTGTGTATGTTTATTTCTATTCTTTTGCAAAGCCTGTATTACTACAAAAGTTACCTGCATTATCATGTTCTTGATTGTAATGATGTTTCCCGTACCTTTGTAATTGTATTCTTATGCTGTAACATTGTAATTGGATAGACACCAGTTCTCCAGGTTAAGTAAATAGCAGGGATTCATTTTACTGCACACATTTCTGTTGGTCATACTATATGTATAAAATGTCAAAGGTTATACGACTGTGTTAGTGCTTGCACGTGTGTTGATAGCTCAGCTAGGGACTGGTTAATAGCACTGCTGGTTCTGTAAAAAGTTAGTGAGTGCACAAGTGGTGGTTTATGGACTTGCTGTATTATCCGCAAGATTGTGCACCCACACAGTCACAACGGATGGCTGCTGGCCATCTCTTCAAGGACTACAGTGGGTCTGCATCTTTGGTGGCTCACTAGTACCATAATCTCTTCAAGGACTACAGTGGGTCTGCACCTTTGGTGGCCCATTACTACCATAATGTCTGCAAGAAATACTGTGGGTCTGCTCTGTGGTGACCTACTAATTCTGCCAATATTCGTTAAGACTTCGACTGACTCTGCTGTGAGTTTGCTCTGTTGTGGCCCATTACAAGTCTTCATGTCAAGAGTCAGCACTGTGTTTCCGTTGGGAGAACAACTCTACTTCTTCAAGACTGCATGGAGGTCCACTACTTGTGTGTGCATTTTCTTTTACTGCTCATACTTCGTACATTAAAGTGTCATAGACTACTGTTTTGATGAATGATTAGGATTGTCTTTAGGGACTGCGAGGTGATTTTTTTTATTTATTGACCAACCGTATATTACTGATTGTGTGCATCTGATCTATCTGATATTGTTAATACGAAAAAATTTTTAACAAATAGTCTTGGCGACTGCCCAAAACATTTTGCAAAATTTTTTGACAGGAGCGGAGGGGCTATGTAAGTAGGCTGTTTATGTGTTTGTATGTTGGTAGCGGTCTGTGTTAAATCTTTGACTGCACTGTGCGCAGTCTGTAAGAGACTCTCTGTGGATGGTCGGACTTCCAGTTGCGGGTGAACAGCCAGCAGTGATGGAAGTTGGATGTGAGTAGTCAGCAGTGATGGAGGTTAGAGGTTAATAATTAGCAGTGTTGGAGGTTTGCAGTATTAGCGGGAGTAGACAACCTGGACGCGTCATTCACTTGGAGATTGAATATTATTCATGATTATATAATTTTTGGAACTAGATGTCATGCACAATTATATAATTTTTGAACCGGTTGTCACATTATTAAGGTAAAGACGTATATTGTTTGCTTTGCAACAAAATCTTTCCTTTGTTACCCATATGACTATTAGCAGTTAGAACCTACAGTAGTTAGAATCTTTTATTTAGTTGGCTGTATTGGCGCTTGCTGCATTGCAGTAGTTCGTTTAATGAAGATTTTTGTGAAGTAAGTGACTAATGAAATGTATAGGTTATTGTTAGGATTTCTACTAATTCAGGGTCATTCTTTTGAGTTAATCTGAAATCAGTCAGATCGCGTTACCGTTGAATATCGTGGGTAATTAATGAATAGGAGAAGTTTGAGATCCGTTTCTCAGGGCAAATTCTGTAGGTCAGTGTCGATACGATAAAGAATAACAAATAGACAGTATAGTCTATTTCACTAAGCAACGTAAGCAGAAAATTTAAATAAAGAAGTTTCAACGTCCCTGCCGAACACACTCTTGGAACATGTGCGACATATAACCGTGCCACAACATGCGTGTGTGGCCTAAAATATGTTAGCATATCACTGTTCGATATGCCCCGGCCCAAGACAAGAAAGATGCTACCAAACTAAAGCCGCCCAAAGTGGCCGAGCGGTTCTAGGCGCTTCAGTCTGTAACCGCACGACCGCTACGGTCGCAGGTTCGAATCCTGCCTCGGGCATGCGTGTGTTTGATGTCCTTAGGCCAGTTAGGTTTAAGTAGTTTTAAGTTCTAGGGGACTGATGACTCAGATGTTAAGTCCCATAGTGCTCAGAGCCATTTGAACCATTTGAACCACTTCAACCAAACTAAAATTCATGCACGCAATAAAAGATTTGAGAGACATAATGAATTCTTTTCAATGTCTATTAACATATTGATCATCTGTTAGGAATGTTTGTCACCTTTTTTGTTCACTGCAATCTGACATCTTTCATAATAGTTTTTCGAGTTGTACTTTTATGCTGTGAAAAATGTTCCAGTTTCTGAGTAACATCATGCAGACCATTTTTCCAAAACTTTAAAGCATTTCTACATATTGATAGAGTAACGGTTTTTGTTTTCAATTTGATGGCGAGAATTTACAGACACGTAAGTTTACTCTATGTGAATTGAATGTATATTACATGATCTGTGTCTCGTAGTGACACTTCATATTTGCGATAACATTTCAAAACAGAACAGTTTAAGTGAAATTGATAATGCAATTGCATGGTGGGGAAAGAAATTTTGGCCAGGAAGGATGGAGGCGTAAGGTCTCTGTTGACCAGATTTTGCGCCCACATCGTTGGTTAATATTCCCAACCGTTCCGCAGGCTCAAATGAAATGACCTCTGCCATTGTTGATAGTAATTCGTCCTTCGAACGTGGACGTTAAGCTCAGTGGCCAAGTTGCTGCAAGAATGAGATTTTCACTCTGCAGCGGAGTGTGCGCTGAGAAGAAACTTCCTGGCAGATCAAAACTGTGTTCCGGACCGAGACTCGTACTCGGGACCTTTGCCTTTCGCGGGCATGTACTCTACCAAGTTTCAACTTGCTGCTATTTGAAAGGTCAGAACTATGCGCACGCACTAAGTTTTACCTCCCTTCCATTCACCCATGACACCACATACACGACATTACACAGTAAAAGCTACTGAGGATAAATACTTACATGCTAGAAAATTATTTTCTCTGCTGTAACATATTAGAAGCTGCATTGGTAATATTATTTTTTGTCCATTTTTGCCGCGGAGTCAATATTCACGTGCGGTTGAGGGAAAGGAAAGAGGGGGGGAGGGGGGTATAAGAGGACACGTGCACAAATTTAGGACAACTGAACCGCTTAGGAGAGATGTTGTCCACAGTTCCGTGAGAACAATCTCGGGCTCGTGCCATGTTATGAGTTGGTACTATCTGAGCTTCACAGATCGACATTTTGCAATTCAACTCTGGAAAACTTCAGAGGACGGAAGGGTGCTCTTTGGTTGTGTTCCTGTCTCGTGCCTTCTTCAATTCCTGTATCCAGTTGAACACACCTTGCTGTGAAATCTAATTCTCGCCCCATACAGAACGCATTTCACGTTGAACGTCGACTGTGGACAACCGCTTGGTCAGCAAAAACCGCGCACCTAGTGGTCGGGTAAAGTGCTGTGCCGCAGCTGCTGTCTTGTACTGGAAACAGTGCGCTAACCGATGACTGCGAAATACTATGTAGGTGATGTCTTTCACCCCATGCCTGCTGCCATCTTCTAGAAATACAAGAGCGCGAAACTGAAGACAGCATGTAGTGTCCTGGCGTTTTCGACACGGTTACTGCCAGTTTACTGGCTTTGAATGAAGACCAAAATCTTCTTACGGGGGTGCTTCCAGTCAGAACGCTGCAGCACCTTCATTCCAGTGTGTCGCTGGACACGTTTCGGAGACACATAAGCTCCCCGTAGAGTTGCATCACTCTGAACTTTGTCCTGTTGACGGCGTCTGGTGTCAGAGGACTTCAGCCGGCGTTCAGACGGGCGCATGGTTGACGCGCCTGTTGTGCCAAACAGTACAACTCGTCTTCCCAAAACGTGTGGGGCCTCGTGTGGAGGAGTTGTTACGATTAGAGCAGACTGTCACCTTCGCTTGCGTCACTCACGTAATCGTGACCATCTCCTAGCTCTCCTGTTGACGAGAACAGCGACAGGCAGTATTGCTGACGGCACCTGTAAATTTAACCCAAATCTTAAGCACTAGTAAGGGATGGCTAAAGTAAAACTGGTTCCGAAAATATTTCTAGCATCTGAAAGTAAGCACCAGAGATGGATGAAGTAAGGCCCTTTAAATTTTTTGGGCCCAGTTTTACTTTGTCCGTCATGTATTTCTGATGTAATTTCCATTGCAGGTGGAAGAATCAGCGATGATCAACGGCACGAGAATGCAGAAGCCAATGGGAACTACTTCATTAAAGACATGCAATGTGTATCCACAGCACATGTGGCCTGTACAGAGGACAGTCGTGTTTTGGTAGCTCAATCGGTAGACCACTTGCCCGCGAAAGGCAAAGCTCCTGAATTCTAGTCCTAGTCCGGCACACAATTTTAATATGCCAGGAAGTTTCATGTAGCCTGTAATTGAAAAAGTGTCATGATGAGCTCTCCACTGGCCAAAGATTCAGAACCAGTCGCCCATTCCCATCTCCTGGAGGGAATTGCCAAGGGGGAGATGACCATGAGAAAAGGATTAAATAACCAACGAAAGGATAACATTCTACTAATCAGGGCGTGGAGTGTTAACAGTTTCACCGTGGTAGGAGAGCTACAAAGTCTTGAAAGGAAACTAGGAAACTAGATATAGTGGTGTCAGTGAAGTGAAAGGGAAAGAAGACAAGAATTTCTGGTCAGAAGAGTAGGATAATATCAAGGCAGCAGGAAGTGGTATAACGAGAGTAGGATTATGGAAAGGAAGGTGGGGCAGAGAGTGAGTTACTGTGAATAGTTCAGTGGCAGGACTGTATGACAGGGTTGTACTCATCGGATTCGACAGCAAACCAGCAACGACAATAATGCTTCAGGTGTAAATGCCGGCATCGCAAGCCAAAGTTGAAGAGACAGAGAAAGTATACAAGGATACTGAAAGGGTAATTCAGTACGTAAAGGGAGATGAAAATCTAATAGTCAAGGGGGATTGGAACGCTGTTGTAGGGGAAGTAGTATAAGGAAGGATTACGTGAAAATACGGACTTGGTACTAGGAATGAGAAAGGAGAAAGACTAATCGAGTTCTGCAGCATGATAAATGTGAAGAAACCGTGGTTAATAGAAGAAATACCTCAGTTGGGCCGGCCGCGGTGGTCTCACGGTTAAGGCGCTCAGTCCGGAACCGCGCGACTGCTACGGTCGCAGGTTCGAATCCTGCCTCGGGCATGGATGTGTGTGATGTCCTTAGGTTAGTTAGGTTTAAATAGTTCTAAGTTCTAGGGGACTGATGACCACAGATGTTAAGTCCCATAGTGCTCAGAGCTGTCCTTAGGTTAGTTAGGTTTAAATAGTTCTAAGTTCTAGGGGACTGATGACCACAGATGTTAAGTCCCATAGTGCTCAGAGCCATTTGAACCATTTGAACCTCAGTTGGTCGATGAAAGAAGGAAGTACAAAAATGTTCAGAGAAATTCACGAATACACAATTACAAAACACTTAGGAATGAAATAAACAGGAATTTAAGGGAAGCTAAGACGAAATGGCTGCATGAAAAATGCGAAGAAATTGAAAAATAAATGATTATCGGAAGAACTGACTCTGAATATAGGAACGTCAAACAACATTCGATGAAATTAAACACAAGTGTGGCAACATTAAGAATACAATGGGAATTTCACTGTTAAATGCAGAGGAGGGGGCGGATAGATGGAAAGAGTACACTTGAGGATTTTATGAAAGGGGGAGACTAGTCTGACTACGTGATAGAAGATGAAACAGGAGTCGATATAAAAGAGACAGAGGAGCCAGTATTAGAATCAGAATTTAACAGAGGTTTGGAAGAGATGAAGTGAGCAGAAGTCATAGATAACATTCCATCAGAATTTCTAAAATCACTGGGGCAAGTGGCTACAAAAGGGCTATCCACTTGATGTGTAGAACGCATGAGTCTGGCGACGTAACATCTGTCTTTGGGAAAAATATCATCCACACAATTCCGAAGACTGCAAGACCTGGAAATTGCGAGAATTACCGTCCATTCAGTTTAACAACTCACCCATCCAAGTTGTTGACAAGAATAATATACAGAAGAATGGAAAAGAAAACTGAAGATGTGTTAGATGACAATCAGTTCGGCTTTAGGAAAGGTAAAGGCATCAGAGAGGTAATTCTGACGTTGCGGCAGATGCTGGAGGCAAGACTGAAGAAAATTCAAAACACGTTCATAGGATTTTCCAACCTGCAAAAAGCATTCGACGTTGTCAGGTGGTGCAAGATATTAAAATTCCAGCAAAAATAGACATAAGCTGTAGGGAAAGACGGATAGAACGCAATATGCACAAGAACCAAGAAAAATAAGAGTGGGAGACGAAGAACGAATGCTCTGATTAAAAGCGGTTTAAGACAGACATGTAGTATTTTTCCCCAACTGTTCATTCTATACGTCGAAGAAGCAACGACTGAAGTAGAAGAACGGTTCAAGAGTGGAAGTAAAATTTAAGGTGAAAGGACACAATGATTCGCTGATGACAGTGAAGAAGAATTACGTAATCTGCTGAATGGAATGAACAATCTAACAAGTACAATATATGGACTGGAAGTAGGTCGAAGAATGCTGAGTAATGCGGAGTAGCAGAAATGAGAACAGCGAGAAACTTAACATCTGGAGTGATGGTCACGAAGTTCATAAAGTTAAGAAATTCTGCTATAAGCAGACTAGCTCATAATAGACGGAAGAAGGAGGACACAAAAAGCAGGCTAGCAGTGGAAAAAAAGGGCATTCCTGGCCAAGACAAATCTTCTTGTATCAAACATAGGCCTTAATTTCAGGAAGAAATTTCTGAGAATGTACGTCTGGAGTACAGCATTGTATGGTAATGAAACATGGACTGTGGGAAAACCGGAACAGAAGAGAATCGAGGAATTTGAGATGTGATGCTATAGACGAATATTGAAAATTAGGTGGACTGATAAGGCAAGGAATGAGGAGGTTCTGCACAGAATCGTAGAGGAAAGGAATATGTGGAAAACACTGTGAAGGAGAAAAGACAGGATGACAGGACATCTGTTAAGACATTAGAGAATGACTTCCATGGTACTAGAGGGAGCTGTAGAGGGTAAAAACTGTAGAGGAAGACAGATTGGAATACGTCAAGCAAATAATTGGCAAGGTAGGTTACAAGTGCTACTCTGAGGTGAGTGGAAGAGGTTGACACAGGAGAAGAATTTGTGATGAGCCGCATAAACCAGTCGGAAGACCTATGACTCAAAAAAAGAAAAAAAGTTCTACTTACAAAGCGTCATAGGGGTTTCATTATTTTAAAAAATACAGCCAGTGCAATGAATGTGGTATTTAGAACAGTACATTTCTTTAGAAACCACTCAGGAATCTCGCCGATTTGGTAGAGTATACCAGTGCTTTAATGAAAATAGGTGTTGCCCCTGTTATTAAAACTAGTAGTCGGTCTCTGCTGACGTGTGAACAGACCCAAAGTTCTTCCCAGGACACAGGCGGGAATCTTTCGGTGAACTGCCTCCACTTTTTCTTTTTAATCGTATTGTAGTTAATTTCGTATTGTCGAAGTGGAGTTTTTAATTTTTGGTTTGTGATTATCTTTCGTCAAAGGTTAGCACTATAATGTTCTTTTGTATGATGTAAATTTTTCGAAGACATCTTGCGGATTGGAACACACTGCAGATAACAAGAAAACGGATTTAATAAATATGCAAGTAAATAAACAGTAACTGATTTGTATAACTGCACTGATTGATCGTTCCGTTGGTTCTTGGTGAAATGTTTTATACCTTATGAATGAAACACACACAACAAAGGTGTGGCATTCTATATTTATTATTTGTTACACGAACGGTTTTCGGCTGTTAAGCTATCATCAGCTACATTTATGATAGAATCTGATTCTGCAATAAAAAATGGGGGTCCCATTTGAAATTTTAAAGTTGTCTCCCGCCTCATCCCCACGGGGCTGGGGTGGCGGGCTAATTTTAGCACCAGCAGATGTCCCCCTCGAAAATGATCAACTTTGGATTCTACACTTTTTTTTCGTGTGAAGCTTATTTTTCGAGCTATTCTGGTTTGTCAACTTAAAATTTGCACCATGTATATACGACAGGCTTGAAGGAGCCACTGAAATACTTGGAAACCGCTTGTGGAAAAATAAAGACGTTGCAAAATTTAAATATCTAGGTGAAATGATAGAATTGACTTGTTTGGACAAAGAAGCTAACTTTGCAAAGGGCAAGGAAAATGGAAGAGGCTTTTCAACTAGCGAAAAACTTGTATAACAAGAAATCTTCATTCATAAATGCATAAGTTAGGCACTACAATACTGTCCTTAGACCAGGGTGCCCTTACGCTTCAGAATGCCTTTCGTTCAATCAGCCAACAGTTAGATAAAATAAAGAAAAGGAAAGAAAAATAATCGGGCTAATCTGGGGCCAAAATGTAACAATGTGACAAGGGAATTAAGACGTAATAAACAATTTTATGGAAGACCAGAATGAATGTTACAGGCAATTATAGGGGGAGAGCTATATTCTATGCACACCTGAAACGGTTAGATGATAAAAAATAACAAAAATAACTTTTAAGTTTTTTGGAGAACCCCAATTAGATCAATGATGTGAATGAAAGAAGTTAAAGTGGACCAAGGAAATGTAATTAACAGAGAAACAAACAAGAAAAAGAGAAAAGTTCTGAGCAAAAGAAAAAAGTTTCAAGGGTTTCCAGGAGAAATTTAAGAAAAAGGAATGCGCAGTGCGGACAGCAGATCAACAAAGGGAAAGAGTGAAAAACTACTGGAAGGAGAAGAGGATGAAGACATAAGTTATTTCTTGCGGTCCTGAATAGGAAAAATCGATTAAAAAGTAGTTTGGACACAGCCATCACATTCGCTCAACAGAAGAAAGGTGACTGTACCTGCAAGATTCTAAGGACATTATGTGGCCGAATTTGCTTCCATTCTAGCAGCAATTTACAGCAGGTCCCTGGAGCAACCATACATTTCAAACGATTGGAAAGATGCGTATGTGATATCCGTTTTCGAGAAGAGTCGTTGGACGAAGTTAACTACAGACTACGTAGATTTTTTTAAAAGAAAAAAGAAGAGGCTTCAAATATTTTCCCAGAAGATTGTGCTGGTCAAAACTGGAAAAACGGTTTTGAACATACGCTCGATAACAAGCGGTAGGTCGGATGTGGGCCATTCTGTCGTATGACAGCCATCTTTCTACTATCACTACAGGAGGTGCTATTACACAACCTTCACTCTCCCTTGACTGACGAACTCCCGCTAACACACGCGACTGCTTCCGGATTTGGGCACATGAAACATGAGCACGTTGTCATTGAGTGGGGAATACGCCAATGCCTTTATATTTCATCAAAGACATAAATCTGAGAGATTAAGGTCAGGTGAACGGGGAGGCCGTGCTATTGCCCGCACCCGCCCCCCCCCTCCCCCCGACCAATTCATTGCTCATTAATCGTCTGTAATGTACGAGGATTAGAACGTCGTGTGGAGCCCTGTCATATATCAAACGCACCCTCAAACGCACCCACTGTCTTTCGTCAGGCGCAACGTTTTCTAATATCGTGGGTCATTTTCACTCAAAAATGGAAGATTACACGTCTTAATACGTTCAGTAAAGTGTGTTGTTTTGTGTGTTGTTCAGTGTAGATGATACGTCTACTGATTAACGTCCTTGGCTGAAAATCTTAAACACCACAACTGGGCCGAATAACGTGTCACTGTTTACGTTTTTCACACTCCATGGAAAAACTTATCTTTTCATGACGCCAGCACAACCTCGAAACTATAGCACAGCACATGCAGGAGACAGTGCTTTGCCTGCCAACTGTCACAAAAAGGATTGATTCTAGAGACAAACATAACAAATGAGCAATAAACCTCAAAAAGAAGAAAGTAATCCTGTGAATATTGTCGGTAACGAATAAAGTCCCCCATATCTCAGTAATTACATGTTCACAGATATATGGTTATAGGACCCTCTTTCAGTTTTAATGAATGCTCTGACTTGTAAGAATATGGGACTCTTTTTTAAGAAGTTCTCCCACCAAGGGAAAGTCCTTAGCGGTACCGGGTATGGAACGAGAATCCTGTGCATACTAGCGAGACACTCTGATCACTAAACTACGGAGGCGATGAGGAAGCAAAATTTAACACTTAGCGAGACGCTTATGTGTGCCGATTTTAGGGAACGGTCGCCTTTGTGATGGGAATTACATATTCATCGAGCAATGGACATCTTTCGGTTGAAATACCCGAGACCGCTGGAATGACAAAACGATTCACATCTAGTGGGAAAAGTCAAATCAGAAGAGAAAGGAGAAGAAGAAATAACTAGTTCCAGATCACGTTTTTACTCCAGACCTTTATACAATTATGTCAAAACGATAAAAAGTTAAAGAACCGAGAGTGAAAACAATTTAAACTATGCAACAATGAAGCACTTACACAATAGATATTTAATTTGAAGCCGTTTCGATTTATTTATATCAGGGAGTATATCTGACATGTCATGCACTTGACGCCGAGAATTTTCGCTATCAGTTCATCATACCACGTATTCTTGATCTGAGATGTATCTCGTCATTGCGGTACGGTATTTATGTACGGTGAAGTGAGCGACGTACCAGTAGCTAGTGTACTGGAATTCACCGGTAATCATTCCATCTCAACTGTTCATCCGCTTCGTGGGAATATCGTGCATTTATCATCTTTGTGTAGCTACCTTGCCTTTACGCTTCAAGTTGACAAGCAAAAACGTTTGATGCGCAACACGCAATATCAATACAATCGAAACATAGCTGCTGTTTAACTGTTTATCATTGATATATATATATATATATATATATACTGTACTTTGGAAATGCGTCAATTGGAAGTTATCCACACCCATTTGGGACTACGGCATTTATACTAGCGGAAAACGTATTCCTTTCAGCATCAAGCCGAAACACGTAAGGAATGCTGCTACGTCGCCCCAGAGACCCCATAATAGGCATAGTTCACTACAGTCTAGCGTTTGACTCTCACGATAAAGATTACTTGCAGCACAACAATTATTTTCCTGCTTATAAAAAGGAAAATTGCAACACTTAACTTGTTAAGTGGTAAATATTAAATAAGGAAAAAACTTACAAGAATAGAAAAAGGTATTACATAGGCTAAAATAGACGTAAATATTCCACTCTTCTGGATCTATTGCATGACGAATGGTATGCCAAGTCCTAATGAATTGACTTTTGAATCACTTTAGAGCACATAATGAGCTAAATCTGGAGATGAGGAAGCGTAAAATGGAATTGGTGAAGTAACCACGCTAGGTTCTTGTAGTATAGGAACTGGCTGTTAAGAATAGACGTTGTTGTTGCTGTCTTGAGTCCGAAGACTGGTTTGATGCAGCTCTCCATGCTACTCTATCCTGTGCGAGTCTCTTCATTTCCCTAATGAAGCGCAGTGTAGCCGCGCGGTATCAGGCGTTTTTTTTTTTTTTTAATCTTATTGGACTTAACTGCTAAGGTCATCAGTCCCTAAGCTCACACACTACTTAATCTAAATTATCCTAAGGACAAACACGCACACCCATGCCCGAGGGAGCACTCGAACCTCCGCCGGGACCAGCCGCACAGTCCATGTCTGCAGCGCCTTAGACCGCTCGGCTTGAAGCATCTTGTCACGGTCCGCGCGGCTCCCCTCGTCGGAGGTTCGAGTCCTCCCTCAGGCATGGGTGTGTGTGTCGTCCTTAGCGTAAGTTAGTTTAAGTTAGATTAAGTAGTGTGTAAGTTTAGGGACCGATGATCTCAGTAGTTTGATTCCATAAGATCTTAGCACAAATTTCCAAAATTTTCTACGTCTCCAAATAACTACTGCCACCTACTACCTGCTGAATCTGCTTACTGTATTCATATCTTCGTCTTCATCTACGATTTTCACCAACAACACTTCCCTCCAATACTAATTTGGTGATACCTTAAAGTCTCAGAATGGGTCCTGTCAACCGATCCCTTCTTTTGGGCAAGTTGTGCCACAAATTTCTGGTCTCTCCAGTTCTGTTCAGTACCTCCTCATTAGTTACGTGATCTACCCATATAATTTTCAACATTCTTCTGCAGCACCACATTTCGAAGATTTAAGACTTCCTAACCCTTAGATCTACACTCCTGGAAATGGAAAAAAGAACACATTGACACCGGTGTGTCAGACCCACCATACTTGCTCCGGACACTGCGAGAGGGCTGTACAAGCAATGATCACACGCACGGCACAGCGGACACACCAGGAACCGCGGTGTTGGCCGTCGAATGGCGCTAGCTGTGCAGCATTTGTGCACCGCCGCCGTCAGTGTCAGTCAGTTTGCCGTGGCATACGGAGCTCCATCGCAGTCTTTAACACTGGTAGCATGCCGCGACAGCGTGGACGTGAACCGTATGTGCAGTTGACGGACTTTGAGCGTGGGGGTATAGTGGGCATGCGAGAGGCCGGGTGGACGTACCGCCGAATTGCTCAACACGTGGGGCGTGAGGTCTCCACAGTACATCGATGTTGTCGCCAGTGGTCGGCGGAAGGTGCACGTGCCCGTCGACCTGGGACCGGACCGCAGCGACGCACGGATGCACGCCAAGACCGTAGGATCCTACGCAGTGCCGTAGGGGACCGCACCGCCACTTCCCAGCAAATTAGGGACACTGTTGCTCCTGGGGTATCGACGAGGACCATTCGCGACCGTCTCCATGAAGCTGGGCTACGGTCCCGCACACCGTTAGGCCGTCTTCCGCTCACGCCCCAACATCGTGCCGCCCGCCTCCAGTGGTGTCGCGACAGGCGTGAATGGAGGGACGAATGGAGACGTGTCGTCTTCAGCGATGAGAGTCGCTTCTGCCTTGGTGCCAATGATGGTCGTATGCGTGTTTGGCGCCGTGCAGGTGAGCGCCACAATCAGGACTGCATACGACCGAGGCACACAGGGCCAACACCCGGCATCATGGTGTGGGGAGCGATCTCCTACACTGGCCGTACACCACTGGTGATCGTCGAGGGGACACTGAATAGTGCACGGTACATCCAAACCGTCATCGAACCCATCGTTCTACCATTCCTAGACCGGCAAGGGAACTTGCTGTTCCAACAGGACAATGCACGTCCGCATGTATCCCGTGCCACCCAACGTGCTCTAGAAGGTGTAAGTCAACTACCCTGGCCAGCAAGATCTCCGGATCTGTCCCCCATTGAGCATGTTTGGGACTGGATGAAGCGTCGTCTCACGCGGAATGCACGTCCAGCACGAACGCTGGTCCAACTGAGGCGCCAGGTGGAAATGGCATGGCAAGCCGTTCCACAGGACTACATCCAGCATCTCTACGATCGTCTCCATGGGAGAATAGCAGCCTGCATTGCTGCGAAAGGTGGATATACACTGTACTAGTGCCGACATTGTGCATGCTCTGTTGCCTGTGTCTATGTGCCTGTGGTTCTGTCAGTGTGATCATGTGATGTATCTGACCCCAGGAATGTGTCAATAAAGTTTCCCCTTCCTGGGACAATGAATTCACGGTGTTCTTATTTCAATTTCCAGGAGTGTATATTCGATGTTAACAAATTTCTCTTCTTCAGAAATGTTTTTCTTGCCAACGCCAGTCTATATTTTATATCCTCTCCACCGCGACCATCATCAGTTATTTTACTGCCCAAAAACCAAAATCTCATCTAGTAGCTTCAGTGTCTCGTTTCCTAATCTAATTCCCTTAGTATCATCTGATTTAATTTGACTACATTCCACCATCCTAGTTTTGCTTTTGTTGATGCTCATCTTATACCCTCCTACCAAGACACCGTCCATTTCGTTCAACAGCTCTTACAAGTCCTTTGCCGTCTATGACAGAATTACAATGTCATCGGCAAACCTCATATTTCTTATTTATTTTCCCTCGACTTTAATTCCTACTCCAAATTTTTCTTTAGTTTTCTTTACTGCTTGTTCAATGTACAGATTGAATAACATCGAGTATAGGCTATAACCCTGTCACACTGGCTTCTGAACCACTAATTCCCTTTCCCGCCCCTCGACTGTTATTATTGCCCTCGGGTTTCTGTACAAGTTGTAAACAGTCTTTTGCTCGCTGTATTTTACGACTGGTACCTTCAGAACTTCAAAGAGAAAATTCCAGTCTACATTGCTAAATGCTTCCTCTACGTCTACAAATGCTATAAACGTAGGTTTGCCTTTCGTTAACCTATCTTCTAAGATAAGTTGCAAGGTCAGTATAGCGTCGCGTGTTCCTACATTTCTCCGGAATCCAAACTGATCTTTCCCTAGGTCAGTTTCTATCAGTTTTTCCATTCTTCTATGAAGAATTTGTGTTAGTACTTTGCAACCATCACTTATTAAACTGATAGTTCGGTAATTTTCACACTTGTCAGCAATTGCTTTCTTTGGAATTGGAATGATTACATTCTTCTTAAGTCAGAGTATTTAGTCTGTCTCATACATCTTACACACCAGATGGAAGGATTTTGTCATGGCTCGCTCTCCCAAGGCCGTCAGTAGTTCTGACGGAATGTTGTGTACCCCCAGTGTCTTAGTGTCACAATGTCCTTCTCTCACATCTCTTTTTTATCTACGTCCACTTGCCTTTCTATAAAATTTCCTTCAAGATTATCTCACTTAAATAGGCCATCTATATGCCTTTTCGCCTTTCAGCTTTCCCTTGTTTGCTTAGGACTGGTTTTCCATCTGAGCTCTTGATATTCATATAGCTATTTCCATTTTCCCTAAATCTATCTTTCGCCTAGTGAAATATGCTTTGAAATATGCTTAATAAATCCTTACATTTGTCCTCTAGCCATTCCTGCTTAACCGTTTCGCACTTCTTATCAATCTGCTTTTTATTCGTTTGTCTTCTCTTTCGCCTCCTTCATTTGTTGCATATATATATATATATATATATATATATATATATATATATATATACTCCTGGAAATTGAAATAAGAACACCGTGAATTCATTGTCCCAGGAAGGGGAAACTTTATTGACACATTCCTGGGGTCAGATACATCACATGATCACACTGACAGAACCACAGGCACATAGACACAGGCAACAGAGCATGCACAATGTCGGCACTAGTACAGTGTATATCCACCTTTCGCAGCAATGCAGGCTGCTATTCTCCCATGGAGACGATCGTAGAGATGCTGGATGTAGTCCTGTGGAACGGCTTGCCATGCCATTTCCACCTGGCGCCTCAGTTGGACCAGCGTTCGTGCTGGACGTGCAGACCGCGTGAGACGACGCTTCATCCAGTCCCAAACATGCTCAATGGGGGACAGATCCGGAGATCTTGCTGGCCAGGGTAGTTGACTTACACCTTCTAGAGCACGTTGGGTGGCACGGGATACATGCGGACGTGCATTGTCCTGTTGGAACAGCAAGTTCCCTTGCCGGTCTAGGAATGGTAGAACGATGGGTTCGATGACGGTTTGGGTGTACCGTGCACTATTCAGTGTCCCCTCGACGATCACCAGTGGTGTACGGCCAGTGTAGGAGATCGCTCCCCACACCATGATGCCGGGTGTTGGCCCTGTGTGCCTCGGTCGTATGCAGTCCTGATTGTGGCGCTCACCTGCACGGCGCCAAACACGCATACGACCATCATTGGCACCAAGGCAGAAGCGACTCTCATCGCTGAAGACGACACGTCTCCATTCGTCCCTCCATTCACGCCTGTCGCGACACCACTGGAGGCGGGCGGCACGATGTTGGGGCGTGAGCGGAAGACGGCCTAACGGTGTGCGGGACCGTAGCCCAGCTTCATGGAGACGGTTGCGAATGGTCCTCGCCGATACCCCAGGAGCAACAGTGTCCCTAATTTGCTGGGAAGTGGCGGTGCGGTCCCCTACGGCACTGCGTAGGATCCTACGGTCTTGGCGTGCATCCGTGCGTCGCTGCGGTCCGGTCCCAGAGTCGACGGGCTCGTGCACCTTCCGCCGACCACTGGCGACAACATCGATGTACTGTGGAGACCTCACGCCCCACGTGTTGAGCAATTCGGCGGTACGTCCACCCGGCCTCCCGCATGCCCACTATACGCCCTCGCTCAAAGTCCGTCAACTGCACATACGGTTCACGTCCACGCTGTCGCGGCATGCTACCAGTGTTAAAGACTCCGATGGAGCTCCGTATGCCACGGCAAACTGGCTGACACTGACGGCGGCGGTGCACAAATGCTGCGCAGCTAGCGCCATTCGACGGCCAACACCGCGGTTCCTGGTGTGTCCGCTGTGCCGTGCGTGTGATCATTGCTTGTACAGCCCTCTCGCAATGTCTGGAGCAAGTATGGTGGGTCTGACACACCGGTGTCAATGTGTTCTTTTTTCCATTTCCAGGAGTGTATATATATATATATATATATATATATATATATATATATACCAAACGATCACTCAGGTAAGATTATGTAAATTATTGTCGTAGGCGTTTATCTTAGAGCTCCTGGCAATTCAACGATTTCACTATTTTCGTGACAGCCATGAGTCAAACCTGTGATCATTCATGCTCCCCTTCTTTGTGTACCTTCAGGACCCTCTGTTAGTCCTATTTCCCACGGATCTCCCACACTTGAACAACATAGGAAGGGTTGCACTAGTGTTTCAGCAGCCTCTTTCAAACATTGTGAAATACAACACAGTGCCTAATAATCTCTTCGCGTATTAATTCTGTAACCATAATGTTGTTGTTGTTGTGGTCTTCAGTCTTGAGACTGGTTTGATGCAGCTCTCCATGCTACTCTATCCTGTGCAAGCTTCTCCTGATAACGACATCCTCTTGAGTAGTCCCCGCCCGGAGATCCGAATGGGGGACTATTTTACCTCCGGAATATTTTACCCAAGAGGACGCCATCACCATGTAATCATACAGTAAAGCTGCATGCCCTCGGGAAAAATTACGGCTGTAGTTTCCCCTTGCTTTCAGCCGTAATGTTACTGTGATCTAATTCCTGTCACATGTACCTTTCATTATTTTATTAATGTTGTCACGTACATAATGTAAAAATATTAATTCAGACGAACTATTTAAAAAAGAATATTGTAATCGTGGTCTAGTAAAAACGTTGGCCTACCAAGGAAGTTTGCTGTAATATAGAACCAAAGAACACGTTTAAAGTAAGGAGTATTGTCACCGGGAGCTTAAGAGCGGAGTCAGACAGAAGCAGTCGTCGAAGAGAATTTGTAACCTCCCCCTTCCTAATCGGGCTATTGGATTGCTATATAAATGGCCGTGATCGCGTATACCAAATGAGATTTTACAATGAGCAAGGCTATCGTTACCGAACGAAATAATACCGGTTAGTGGGAAGAAAGTGTACAACAGATCCTTCTGAAGGATGAATCTATTCTTAACCTAATCTAAATACTGATGATAATTTGGAAATGGGTGGATTTTAGTGCAATCGCTCACGAACCACAGAGGAGGAAAAAGGGTACCACGTAATATTTAATACAAAAAAATACTGATTAGCAAAAAAGGGATACCTGAACGGTCGCCAGCCCACTAGGGCAATGAATATCTAAAATCCTAAAAACGGTAACGGCAAAGAAAATTAATCACTGGTGCGACAACAGAAGGTTGTCACGTTTTTCCACAACACAACAATTCAAGAGAAAATAAATGAATCGCAAGGCACAGAGTATGCAGTTACTTCCTCTGAAATACTAAATTTTGAAGGCAAAGTTAAATTAAGTTGCTGGTTAAATATGACTGATTGCAACTGAAACTTTTTTACGTAAAAAATGATTTTCGGTAACGTCAGCGTAAGACAATACAAAATTTGGAAAAAGGCGAGCAATTTACTCTTAATTATTGAAAGAATGAATTAAATTTACTTTAAGCAAATGAGCAGCTGATTTTAGTTTTAAAATAATAACAATAAAATACATACCAAGCTAGCAGAAGTCGCTCGCTAAGCTGAATACGGAATAAATGCATTTGAGCACTCTTAATTCGTGCTGTATCTCTAATTCTTAGTTTTGCCAGTGAAATCTTACGTTACTTTAAGCCAGTGAAGTTAATATTCAAAACTGCAAATTAGTAAGGCCTCTGTTACGCGGTACAAGAATGAACAGTTACTGAGGGAGCAAAATTTAGACTGAAATTGGTCATTAGCAAACAAACAAAACTGCTAGTAAATAATTAATCAATTTTTATATTTTTACGAGACTCGGTGATAGATTGGAATGGAAAGGAATACTGCTTGTTAATAATGTCTGAGGACCATGAAAACACAATTTCCCTCCAAGTTTAAACTGTAACTATTGCAGGTTGTTATTCCAGAAAGTTATTTAATAATGTTTTTCAAAGAAATGCCACTGGGTAAGGCCTGTACAATGTTAGTTATACTCTGTCACTTGAGAGTCTTACTATGTTGTAGCTGTGCGAGCGACGGAGAATGTAGCCGCCGACAGTGCTGAACTACCGTCATTGTTGCTGACCGCTGTTCGAGAACCCCGAGTCGTCACCAGAGCTACGGATATTTATGGGACAGGCAACAGTTAGAACTGCAGCTTCCTCCACCTATCCACTCCGACCGTGCTCTCCTCAATGCTCGCTAGTAAATAAAGTAGGTGCGCCTACATTGGCGCGATCATAGCTGCACACCGAGTGCCGGCCGCTGTGGCCGAGCGGTTCTAGGCGCTTCAGTACGGAATCGCGGTGCTGCTACGGTCCCAGGTTCGAAAACTGCCTCGGGCATGGATGTTTGTGATGTCCTTAGGTTTAAGTAGTTCTACGTCTATGGGACTGATGACCTCAGATGTTAAGTCCCATAGCGCTCAGAGCCATTTGAACCAGTCTGCAGGAGCGCCCAACAGACACTTCTGTACACTTTCATCATTCAAACTGCTGTGCTTCCTCTCTGTTCGCAGCGCGACAGAGACTCTCCATACGCAAACATGAACAATGGCATAGCTACTGGGATTTCGTCTTTGCTATCGATACATTCAAACAAGCATCCCTTACAGGCTACCCAGCAATTTACAATATTTACATTATAATTACAATCAATTGCGTACATTCATAAATAAATACACTATTACGTCCACTACATATAAAATATAGTTTCTGTAATAAAGCTTACAGATTCAGAAATAGTATATCACAAGTTATCAGCAGATATTAAACGGCGTAAAATATTGGATGGTGCAGAAGGTATTTTATCTGCATTTTTGGTGGTACAGGTTGCAGACGATAAGTGGTCAAGTGCAGACACGGTGAGCGGGAATGTGAGGAATAAACTGCAACAATTTTAATACTTGCCAAGGCATTTTCTGTGGTTATGAATGGGCACAGTACGTTGTCATCAAGAGGAATTAATGTTCAAGAAGAGCACATGCGGGCTCAAGCTTGTTATACGGAGCTACGATTAAGAAGAGTCTGTTGAGATACACTGTCGACGAATATTGCCTTAGATCGCACGAGCAGCAACTCATCAAAGTAAAATCCGAACAGTTTCATCTTTAGATTGTACAAGTCCAGCTAGCGTTGTAATTTATCTTAAATTTAATAACACAATGTTTAATGCAGCAAATGTTATAGTGGAAACGGACTTTACTTCAATCATTTATCTAACAGGGTCCTATCCTGTCACCACTATTGACTCCAAGAATGCCATCATTGAAAGAATAGGAAAACACTGAAAGTGACGAGCTTATTTAATTGCGGTAATTAAGATAAAGAAGTGCAATTTACGAAACTGGACATTATCCTGAACTGTCGTTTAATAGAAGTGAACTTCGTTGCTTGGTAGAACAACTAGTTAAAGAATAATACCTAAAAGTAAAAGAGTAAAAGTACGATTAAAATAAATGTTGACAAAGTATTACTTCAGAGTAATAGTTTCATGTTTTTTGTGTGCATTGCAAATTCTGCCCACATTTGCAAATTATGTAACAGTCTAGTGTAAAATTAGTTATTCTTCACTAAACATTACAGATATTCCAGAAATAACTTGCTATAATAGAAAACAAATCAGTAACAGTTAGCATTACAGTGAGTAACGCAAAGCTATTCATCAAGCGAACTGTTTTGCAAACAATTAATTTTTACGTGTGTGTGTTCTGTACAAATTATTTTGCTGGTTTTCTGCTTAACTTTAATTCATGGTATTAACTGTGTTTCTTACTTCTGAGCTCCCGTCAGTGTTTTTGGTTCCGTTCTCGCCTTACTACAATTCAGTGATCAGTACGTAATTTCAGACTACAAACAATTAATAATACTGTAACTTCTACTCACACAGTAACCTGGCGACAATTCTTAAGTAATTTGCAATCTAAAATTACAACAGTTTCAGTTTATTTGTTCTAAATTTCACTACTTCCTTTTTTTGTCAAAATTTCTTTCGATCGGTATCGTGCGAAAGTAGTCACGCGGTAACAGTTCGGTTATAACTGCACTTTCACTTATCCGGATTTTCATTATTCTTCGGAACAGATGCCTTTCGCAATATTAGGTGCATGCTTCATTTAAAAAATCCTAATTAACCGTAAGTGCAGGTCCGTTGTAACTGCATTTTCGCAGTCTGCTGCCATTGCGCCCAAGTATATCTCCTGCTTTACCTGTAAATGCGACTATGTCGTCGTTCCATTCCATTTTACATTCCCACAATTTGTTACTCTCTGGTATTCGGACGAAGATAAGATACAGGAAATTAGGGCTCGTATTGAGGCATATAGGTAGTCGTTTTTCCCTCGTTCTATTTGCGAGTGGAACTCAGAAAGAAATGCCTAGTAGTGGAACAGAGTACCCTCAGCCAAGCATCGCACGGTGGCTAGCGGAATATATAGATGTAAATGTAGGAATACAGGTAGACCATACTATTTCCGTTTTCTCCATCGCCATTAACGGGGTCTGGCGAAAACATACAGAGAACATGAAACATACCTACACCAAAGGTGTTTTCTTTCTTTAACTTTCTGATACACTCTGAGACCTGACTATTAATACTGCAGTCAATCTTGCCGTTGGTGGAGGACAGCGTAGAAGGTTGTAGGATACATTTTCTGTATAGCAACTGTCATTTGTGTCGTGGCTCTCAGCGGAACTGTTGCATAGTGATCGTAAACAGTGAAGAAATTTCAGCACGCAGAGCACCAGGTATGAACCACACACAGATTTTCCGTACTATCTTTCACTGACTTCGAATTATTTCTGCATGTGTGTGATGGCCCAAGGACAGCAACCCGTTACAGAACTCAGCTATCCTCCTTCCACGTAACCGATATGTTTGGAATGCTTTTAGCTGTTTGAATTTATTTTTGTGCCGTTTAATCTTGCTAGCCCTTTCCTTCTAGTTGTTATCGTCACTAAGTTTCCTAGAAAACAGAAACGCAATCAGAACTTACACGAGCATTGATGTATGACAGGAATATGCGACCATTGAACTTTTGCGTCCATATTTTCCTTATCGGTATTCTTTAATCTGTTAATGGCTTCAACCTCTAGAAATGTCGCCTGCTGTCTCGGTGATCAAGAGACCGCGCTGCCCTTATCTGCGTCCGCTAGTATTTGTCACTCGGAGATTAATTGTACAGAGATTTTTAATACTGCGTGCTCATCAATCTTCTCCAGTGATCTTGCAACACCGACAGAGGTGACATACTTAATTGACTTGATTACAGCGTTAATTAGCTTTCCGGACACATGGAATGTGACTCACTCGTTATGAATATCGGTAGAAATATGTATGAAAGATTTGCATTTTGTAAGATGGGAGGTTACAAGTGCCGGTAATTGTTTCTACATCTACGTGTACATCTATACTCTGGAAACTACCATGAGGTGCATGGCACAGGGTACGTCCCGCTGTACCAGTTATTTGTGTTTCTCCCTGTTCCATTCACGTATTGAGCGCGGGAAGAATGATTGTTTGAATGCCGCTGTGCCTGCAGTAATTATTGTAATTTGATCGTCACGAACCCTATGTGAGCGATACGTAGGAGGTTGTAGCGTATTCCCAGAGTAATCATACAAAGCCGATTCTTGAAACTTTAACAGACTTTCTCGGTATAGTTTACGTCTGTCTTCAAGAGTATTCAAGTTCATTTTATTCAGTATGTCTGTGACACTCTCCCACGGATTAAACAAACCTGTGACAATACGTGCTGCCCTTCTCTGTGTACGTTCAATATCTACTGTCAGTCCTATCTGATACGGACCGCACACACTTAAGTGGTATTCAAGTACCGGCCACACGAGTAATTTGCAAGCAACCTCCTTTGTAGGCTGATTGCAGTTCCCCAGTGTTCTGTAAGTAGGCTGTTTATGTTTTCTTATTGGCAACGTTACGTAGCGCTCTGTATGAAAATCACTGGCTGTGCTGTGTGCAGTATGTGGCTAGTTTGCATTGTTGTCTGCCATTGTAGTGTTCGGCAGCTGGATGTGAACAGCGCGTAGCGTTGCGCAGTTGGAGGTGCGCCGCCAGCAGTGGTGGATGTGGGGAGAGAGATGGCGGAGTTTTGAAATTTGTAAGACTGGATGTCATGAACTGCTATGTATATTATGATTTTTCAACACTATTAAGGTAAATACATTGTTTGTTCTCTATTAAAATCTTTCATTTGCTAACCATGCCTATTAGTAGTTAGTGCCTTCAGTAGTTTGAATCTTTTATTTAGCTGGCAGTAGTGGCGCTCGCTGTATTGCAGTAGTTCGAGTAAAGAAGATTTTTGTGACGTAAGTGATTTGTGAAAGGCATAGGTTAATGTTAGTCAGGGCCATTCTTTTGTAGGGATTTTTGAAAGTCAGATTGCGTTGCGCTAAAAATATTGTGTGTCAGTTTAAGCCCAGTCACGTATATAATTTTTCAAAAGGGGACGTTTCATATGTCGACCCTTAGCCGAGAATACCTCACTAGAATCTTCTGATTTTTTCTTGTAGTTTGTATAATTAGTGTAGATTTTGTTTATTGCTAGCGCGTAATTAAAGAGAGAATCTCCTTTGTAGTTGCAGTCTTTCATTGTTGTTGTGGTATGCATGTAGATTTGCACCAAGTATTTCGCTGCTGCGCTTGCAATTAACTAGATATTATTTTCAGTGCTATGTTAATGTGTTCTCTTATTTTTGCTCTTCAAATTGTGTTTTTCTGTGTTGTCGTGTGAAATATTGTGACAATAATGGCGTGTGGAAAACGTAATACTAGGTTCCAAAGTAAACTGAGAAATGACAGTGAAGACGAAAGCAGTGTGTTAGCGCCACCGTGTAATGAATTAACTAATGTTCAACATAGTAATTTGGTAATTGTGCATAGGGAAATGGAGCGGGCGGCAAACAATGGCGTAGGCAGTGAAACAATTAGTGAACAGGGAAGCATTATCGATCGATCGGTTGGCAATAGCTCGCCTCAGGACACAATTTTGCAAATACTGTAGATTCAGGTTTTGCATCCTCACCGTTTTCTCAAATAAGTCAAGACATATTTTCTGCTTGTCAAAATGTGAATGTTGCCGGTGCAAATGCACTGCCGAAAAGCGTAGAGGAACAGATTCGAGAGACTAATGCATTGTTATTACAGCTAATGCAACAAATGGAACAAAATCAGAGACAAACACAGCAAAAGCTTCAAAAGTTAGACACAATGGAACAACACCAGAGACAAACACAGCAAAAAATGGTTGGTTCAAATGGCTCTGAGCAGTATGGGACTTAACATCTGTGGTCATCAGTCCCCTAGAACTTAGAACTACTTAAACCTAACTAACCTAAGGACATCACACACATCCATGCTCGAGGCAGGATTCGAACCTGCGACCGTAGCAGTCCCGCGGTTCCGAACTGAGTGCCTAGAACCGCTATACCACCGCGGCTGGCCACAGCAAAAGCTTCAAAACTTAGACACAATGGAACAAAATCTTCAAAAGTTAGACACAATGGAACAACACCAGAGACAAACACAGCAACAGTTAGACGCAATGGAACAAAATCTTCACACCACACTTGAACAAACACGTGAAGATTTAACTACTGAGTTACATAAAATTGAATCGAAATGTCAGAAAGTCTGTAACGACGTAAAAACACAAATTTGCGAGCATTTTCAACCTATTTTTTCGCGTCATGAAAACGCATTACAGAATCACGAAGCAGCCATAAAAGAACTGCAAACTATTGTTCATGAAAATCATGAGACCTTTCAAGCTAAAATTGTCTCAGTTGCATCTACCGATTCGGTTACGCAACTTGCAAAAACTCAGGAAAACTTAAAGGACACAGTAGAAAGACACATGGTGGAAATTAGTTCATTATCAGAGAAAGTAGTTGAACTTTCGGATCAGCTAAATAATTTATTTACGAAGGTAGATGATAATCTGAATGACATAAAACCGGTAGTCTTTAATGACACAGAAGAGTGCGAACAAATTAAGAAATTCAAACAAAATCAGAATCAAATTAATACGCAACACCAAAGAGAAATCCGGGAAGTACAAGATCAGCTGACACAAGTAATACAAAAATTACATATTTCAGAGGACACTCGCGCTCCAACACGGGAAGAGGAACTTAGAAATACGGAACAACCACAAAATAATAACACAGGACACTTCGGAAATTATGAAAGAAATTGGCAAGGCACACCGAATTTTGAGATGGAACCGCCGAAACGACGTAACAATGACCGACATGTGACTCGCCGACATGATGATTTTGACTATAAGCTGTTCATTACTACACGTAAATTCAAAACATTTAAGAATTCTGGCAACGACATTCATCCACAAGCATGGCTCCATCAATTCTCTCATTGTTTTCCTCCCAACTGGTCATTAGAGCACAGATTAGAATTTGTGTGTGGCTACTTAGAGAATGAACCAGCTGTAAGAATGCGATCGGTCATTCACGATTGTCACAGTGCAGGAGAATTTTACCATGCCTTCCTGTCAGCATACTGGTCTCAAGCTACACAAGACCGAGTAAAACATAGCATCATAATGATGAAACATTTCGAACAATCTGAATTTTCCAGTCTTGTGAAATATTTTGAAGACATGTTGCACAAGAATCAGTACCTGTCCAACCCATACAGCCCCTCAGAACTCATCCGCATTTGCTTAATCAAATTACCTGAACATTTACGACATATTATTTTGGCAGGACGTTGCAAAGACGACATTGAAGCTTTCCAGGGACTCTTACAAGAAATAGAAATTGACACTGATAATCGCGGAACGCGATAACAGGAACACAACAATTACAGGTCACATCCGTCGCAATTCCGTGATGAAAGAAATAATAACTGGACACGACAAGGCTATTCTCACAGCACAAATCGTGACCAAAACAGACACCACCCGTATGACAACCGTTGGCAGAGTAGTAATAACTACAGGGAAAGATCACCTCTCTGCGGTAATGACTATCACAGAGACAATCAGAGAAACAGACAATATGGGAACCAAAATAAATATTATCAAGGGAGACAAAATAACTTTAGACGCAACAGACCAGCGCGCAGTTACGATTCAGGGAGAAGTTCTCCACCACGTGACCGACAAGAAAGAAACTATGGAATCTACCGACATGACGACAGACGATATGAACGTAACGACAGACCTGAATTGCATCAGAACTGGGGGGATTCAAACAGAGCAGGGCCCTCTCGACAAGGGGAATTTGTAGAAGTTAGGTCTCCAAATCCCAATAACGAGACAATAGGCAATGACTCATACCACTGGCAGCCACGAAACGTACGTATGAAACTGACGACGCAGCTGCCGTAGCTAGTAATTACGTAAAAATGGAAGACATTAGGGACATCTTACTCCAGGAACACGACGTAAAACATAACAACATTGCATATCCTGTGATTCACATTACAGTAAATGACGTAAAATTTACGGCAGTACTTGACTCTGGCAGTCCCATTTCAGTAATTAGTGAAACAGCCTTTAGGAAATGTAACAAATCGAACGATTGCCCCACACTTCCGTTACGTAAGATTAAATTACAAGGTGCAATCTTTGGAAAAAGTGTAGATGTACGCCAAAAAACCAACTTAGAATTCTTTTGTCAAAGCCACAGCTTCTCTATGAACTTTCTTATTGTTCCATTATTGTCGACGGAAATTATATTTGGAGTAGACTTTTTTAATGAATACAAAGCAATCTTAAACTTTCACGATGCTGAAATAAGTTTAGAGAAAGAAGGTAAGTCAATAGCTTTGAAATTTGAAGATTGGCTCTCAAACCATGATGAGGAAATTAATCGGCTCTACCTTCTGTTCGACAACAGTTCGGAATTTTCTACGGAACTAGACACTAACAATCACTCTGCAAGTACTGACAGGGATGATATCGACGACATATTTGATACTAATGAGTTAATTCAGAATAAAATTCT
Source organism: Schistocerca piceifrons (assembly GCF_021461385.2). Classification (NCBI taxonomy): domain Eukaryota; kingdom Metazoa; phylum Arthropoda; class Insecta; order Orthoptera; family Acrididae; genus Schistocerca; species Schistocerca piceifrons. The sequence continues at coordinate 284,406,434 of NC_060139.1, read as the reverse complement.
AACAATTGAGAATTGTAATGACACTGATAGGCAAGACCTTTTTGAGATTTTACAAGCACATTCCACAGTTTTTACTCACAAAACAGGAATAATCAAGGGATTTCAATACCAATTTCGTGTTCATGAGCATACTAAATTTTGTGTTAGACCATACGTAATTCCAGCAATTATAGCGACCGTGTTAGAACTGAAATACAATCTATGCTTGACGAGGGCATTATTGAGCCTGCAGTAAGCTCATACAACAATTCATTACATGTTGTTGAGAAGAAAAATGGATCGATCAGACTTGTCTTAGATTCGAGACAAATCAATACTATCATCACTCCTGAAACAGACAGGCCGCAAACGATGGAAGAACTTCTTCAAAAGTTTAATGGCGTAAAAGTGTTGTCTTCTATTGATCTCAGATCCAGCTTTTATCAGATCGAACTTCATCCAGAATGTACAAAATACACAGCTTTCCTTTGTTTCGGCGTTTGTTATCAGTTTCGGAAACTTCCTTTTGGTTTGAACATTTCTTCGGCAGCATTCATTCGCGGGCTAAATTCCATATTACCTGAGTTCTTAAAACGTCACATCACCTTATATGTGGACGATATTCTGATAGCAGAAGTCTCATGGGAACAACACAATCGCATCCTCAACAGTGTGTTACATATTTTTGCAGAATCTGGAATTACAGTTAACTTGGAAAAGTCTGAATTTGGTTGGACAAAGGTGAAGTTTTTGGGACATATTATTTCTTCTGAGGGTATTCAGCCGGATCCTGAAAAATTAGAAGCAGTAAGAGCCATTCCAGTTCCATCCACAAAAAAACAAGTCCGCAGTTTTCTAGGTCTCGTAAATTTTTACCGTCGTTTTCTGAATATGCAAATTCTTGTCACACCAAAACTTTGTTCTCTCACTGGAAAAAATACTATTTGGAACTGGGACGAACAAGCACAGTTGGAATTCAATTCTTTGAAAGAATCGCTACTTAACGCGCCAATACTAGCTCATCCAGATCTGTCACAAGATTTCTGCCTTAGCACGGATTCTTCTAAAGTCGGTCTTGGTGCCCCTTTATTTCAAGAAGCCATAGAAAATGACACTACTGTTCAGAAAACCATTGCTTTTGCTAGCCGAGTGCTAACAAAATCTGAAAAAAATTATTCCGTTACTGAATTAGAAGCTTTAGCTATCGTTTGGGCATTTAACAAATTCCGTTTCTTTCTTTCTGGTAAGCACATAAAAGTATACAGTGCATTACAATTTCTTATGTCTTCAAAATTAAATCATGACAGGTTAAAACGTTGGGCATTGTTTCTGCAAGAATTCCACTTCACAATAGTCTACATTCCCGGCAAGGAGAACATTGTTGCGGACGCACTGTCACGCGCACCGGCTGGGCTTGAGAAAAGTAACACAGAAGGCAACCTCGAGAAAAATTTCAGTATTCTTTACATTCAGAAAGTCGCCTTTGAAAACTTCATCACCACATCTTTATTTAAAGGACATTGCTCATGAACGAGATAAAGTCCGATTTGGAAAGACATCAAGAGCAAATGGCATGAAAAGACACACACACAGATTCGGCATTATTACCTGGTTAGAAACAACATACTCTTCAAACGCTGCACTGTTGATGACAAGCTATGGGTACTTTGCATTCCAGACGATTTTGTTAATAAGCTCATTTGGTACATTCATTTCAGCTACGCACATTTTGGTCCACGAAAATGTTATCATATTCTTCGAACGACTTGTTATTTTAACAATATGGAAAAGAGAATTCGAAGAGTCTTGTCTATTTGTAATCTTTGTCAGAAGGCGAAACCATCTACTGTCTCACATCGTGCTCCGTTGTTTCCTATTATTCCTTCTAAATTAAAAGAATTTGCTGCTGTTGATCTCTTGGGACCGCTTGCCAGAACATCAAATGGATTTTCGTACGTTCTAGTCGCTGTTGAACTTACTTCAAAATTTGTTTCTTTCACTCCGTTATGTAAAGCCACTGGACGGTCTGTATCCAAAGCCTTTGTTAAAAATTTCTTACGTGAAGTTGGACACGTTAGTAAAGTCATTTCAGATAACGGACCGCAATTCAGATCTGCTGTTTGGTCACGCATGCTTCGGAATCATAAAATCAAACCTGTTTTTATTTCATTGTACTCACCACATTGTAACCCGTCTGAACGAATTATGAAAGAAATCAATAAGCTTTGCAGACTTTATTGTCACATAAAGCATCAGCATTGGGACAGATATTTACACTTATTTCAAAACGTGCTGAATGAAATGCCTCACGACTCCACTGCTTTACCACCTACTCTTGTACTAAAGAATGAAGAACCACCGAACAGAATCAGAGAGCTTGTACCTTTCCCGAAAACACGTAAACTTCGACACAAAGACATAATTGATTTGGCTATTATAAATATAAAATCTGCAGCAGACAAAAGGAGAAAACTACACAGTAAAGCAAATGGAAAGAAATTATATATTGGTCAGAAAGTTCTCATTAAAGCTCATTCATTGTCACATAAGAAGAAACACTTGAGTCACAAATTCTTTCTAGTTTACAATGGGCCTTACAGAATCCGACGTATACCGCACGATAATTGCGTTGAAGTTGAAACTCTGCGTACTAGGAAGAGTAAAGGTTTACACCACATTTCACATGTAAAACCGTTTATTGAAAGATAATCTGCTTTTTAACTTTGTCTTTGCCATAAAACTTTTCACTTCACATTTCTAGTATGCTTTGTCAGACTTAAGAAACTGTTAACATGCAACAATGTTTGAAGTTAAATATCCAGTCTAGAACCTAGGGAACATTTTTAAACAGAAATTACGAATGCATTGTTATAGTGAACAGACGACACAGTGTTGTATTTGTACATTCTTGCTTGTTAGTTGCACGATTACGTAACGACTATCAGGCTTACATACTTAGGACACATACTGGTACTGCTAATGAGATTTTAATGCAACATTTTGGTTTACTTGAAAATACATTCTGGATTTAAAGTGCTTTCAGTGAGATACCAGATGACATAGTGGTTAGTTTATGTGACACCTACACGATTTTATCATGACGCTACTAATGAGTGACAATTTACAATGTTGCTTTTGCAGTGTTTCTGTTTTATATCTGCACAGTTTTCTGTTTTATTCTGGAAAGTAAAACATGTTTTAGTAGTAACTTTTGTGGTATAGCTACAATGAGACAGCCTTTTCCGTAGCACAACAATAGGTTACAGTACAGTACTTTCTTCATCACTACAATAAGCGTAATAACTACGATATCTATACACAAAGCATTTCACTTTTGTTTATCATGAGGTAAGTACATTGACTTCTGCAGAACTTAGCTTTCGGAGGACAATAACTACGACACTTCCACAGAGATTATCTTACAACAAGACGCACAGTTTAGCGCTACAGTACACGTATTTGTTTGATTAATTTTGTACTTAAAACATTTATTTTTAAAGATAATTGAAGTACAATGATACAAAAGTTTTCCATGATACATTTCATTCCATTGCTGTAATCTGTAACACCTGAGGGTATAATTACATTAATCCTCAGGGGGGTACACGTTTGCTTTGTGTACCATGTGTTTGGCAAGCACAAGGAGCCCTAGCTAATATGGTATTTGCTTATACAACTTTACACATCGGTACCATATTTCTCTAACACAGAATTACACAGCTATCTGCTTATTTAACAGAGAAACAAAATTTTTTTTTGTGTCAGTGACACATGTTTACGCAATTACACAGTTGGATAATTTCACACTTATCAAATTGTATTTTGTCTGTACTTTGTGAATTGTTCATATTTTTTCGAAACCATTGTGATACTATGAGAGCTTTGAATGATATATTTAAGATGGGATCATGGTTTTTTTAGTACGTTTGAGGTAGATGACAATATTTAAATGAGCAGAGAATTTTTTTTAGGTTTTGAAATTACTAGAGGAAGCTACGACGATTTTGAGATGTGATTGATCTGTTATGATGTTATTATTACGATGACTATGTGTATTATGCTGTTGCAGTATGTTTATGATCAATAAGCTGATGCTATATGAGTTATTTGAGTATGCTACGTATCTGTTATGATGAAATATTGAAGAAGTGTCGACGAATAAGGTAAGGAATAATGAATAGTGGTTAGGGACTCTGGTTTGTGAAAAAGGTTGTTGGAATCCAAGAATCGTGAATGCGTGAATATATTACAGTGCCGACGAAAACTTTTTTGGACTCTGTTATATCAATAGGATTTCGTTTCTACAGATTTGTAACGCAAATTCTTGACCTGTGAAGTATTTTTATATGAGACTGTCACTGTAGCGGAACCTGCTGTTGTAAATATTTTCGTAAGAAAGTTAAGTGACCACCTGCACGTAATGCGTCGTGGGCACCCAGCTGTGTCAGACGCCTGGAGAAAAAGCCATTAGTGTGTGCCTTTTCAGAGGCACAGGTAGAAAAAAAAGGGAGGTCATTATCCTCACTATTGACATTCCTTTGTAGAAAGCATCGCAAATACGACAAGATCAAACTTGAAAACATATGATTATACTGTGGAGCTCTTAATTTATGATATTTACTAAAATGCCTAATGAAACGATGAGAAACGTTTCACGGCTATTGTCTTGCTAGTTGAGAGAAATGCCATATGGCTTGCTTTATGTATTTATTTACGCATTTTGTTTAATATCTAGTTTCTAGCTGCACTGCAGCATTGGTTAAAATAAAATTTAATAGATGTACTAATATAAATATTTTATGCCTACAGATCCAGTAAATAATTTTATGATCTAGTAAAAAAACGAAGGAGCATAAAAAGACATTTCCCTTCACAGGAATTGCATACGGAATTTTCTTTTCAACTACTTGGTAATTTTTTTGGTAGAATAACTTCTTGTGGTGCACCACTTTAATTACATAGACATTAAGATGTGAATATACATTTCCCTTGTCTGCATTGTTGTCTTTAGTGTAATATTTTTTTGTGCTTGAGCTATGTCATGTTTAGATATAAGTTATTTCATTTGCTGCTGCTGTTTGCCAGGCATAGTGTTACTGAATTTGACTTTGTGTTACTCTGCTAAGCCAGTTTACTACTGATTTATTTTTCTTGTTTGCTGCTCATTGCCTTGCATTAGTTGTAATATTGTTGCTTACTTTGCCAATTTGAATTTTTTTGTCATTGCTGTTTGTGTTAATTGTTTTGTGCTGCTGTATTGCCTCGTTCCTTAGTTTAACATCTTAGCTCAGTAGATTTAAGTTAGCTTAAAATGGGGTAGGCTATATAAGAGAACGAGTTGTGATGAATTGGAAGAAATGTATTGAGAAGCTATAAGAATATGGTTTACCTAACAAAGTATTTTGAAAGAGAATTTGAACAAAAAAGTAGGTTTTAGAGACAACAAGTTTAGGTAGGATTTTCTTGGAAATAAATTATGTAAGATAATGGAAAATAAATAATGAGTTAAGAAATATGTGAACATATAAATACAGAAAGCATGCTTGGATAGGATTTTTTTGGTGGAAACAAATGTTGAAATAAGACGAAAGATCTATGGAATGAAGTTTTAGGTTGGACTGCAGTACCAAATGTTACACTGAAAACAAACCCTACCCTTTCCTCTCGTGTTATTCTGCTATGTGTTTGTGTACTCTTGTATATTTGTGTTTTTCCTGTCTTTATGTGTTTAGCTGATATGAGTTACATTGTAGAATTTTTCTAATACTATGTTATTTACTTTGTAAAGATGTTTAGACATTATTTATCTGTTCTGTTTTGTTGCTCATATGTGAAGTTGATGTTTCAAAAGTTTATCTGATCTTTATGTATGTACTTATGTCATAATTCTTGTAACACTGATGTGCATGTTTATTTCTATTCTTTTGTAAAGCCTGTTTTACTACAAATGTTATCTGTACTATTATGTTCTTTAATGATGTATTTTGTACCTTTGTAAATGTATTCTTATGTTATAAAATTGTAATTGACACCAGTTCATCAAATTAAGTAACTTGTAAGTTACATTTCACTGCACTCATTTCTGTTGGTCATAGTTTATGGACAATATATGAGAAGTAGGGGCTGATAGTGTTTGCACGTGTGTTAATAATTCAGCAAGGGACTGGATAACAGCATTGCTGGTTCAATGGACAATTCCAAAAACTTTGTGAGTGCACAAGTGGTGGTTATGGACTTGCTATATTGTCTGCAAGACCCTTCGATGGTGATTGTGCACCTGCACAGTCGCAGCAGATGGCTGCTGGCCATCTCTACAAGGACTACAGTGGGTCTACACCTTTCATGATCCATCAATACCATTATTTCTACAAGGACTGCAGTGGGTCTTCACCTTTGGTGGCCCACCAATACCGTAATCTCTACCAGGAATACAGTGGGTCTGCTCTGTGACGACCTACCTACCAATACTCTTCAAAATTTCGACTGACTCTGCTGTGGGTTTGCTCTGTTGTGGACCAATACCTGTCTGCATGTCAAGAGTCAGCACTGTCTTTCCGTTGGAAGGACAACACTACTTCTTCAAGATTGCATGGAAATCCACTACTTCCGTGTGCATTTTCTTTTACTGCTCAGACTTTGAGAAAAACACTGCAATGTTATTGTGATGAATGATCAGGACTGTCTTTATGGGGTCGGCTGCGGTGGTCTAGCGGTTCTGGCGCTGCAGTCCGGAACCGCGGGACTGCTACGGTCGCAGGTTCGAATCCTGCCTCGGGCATGGGTGTGTGTGATGTCAGGTTAGTTAGGTTTAAGTAGTTCTAAGTTCTAGGGGACTGATGACCACAGATGTTGAGTCCCATAGTGCTCAGAGCCATTTGAACCATTTTGTCTTTATGGATTGTGAGAAAATTTTAGCTTTTGACCAACATTGTATCAATAAGTGGGTGCATTTGGTATCTTTGTTATTGTAATTATGAAAAATTTTATCAAATCATTATTGGCCACTGCCCAAAACAATTTGTAAACTTTTTTGTGGGGAGCATGGGGGCTATGTAAGTAGGCTGTTTATGTTTTCTTATTGGCAACGTTACGTAGCGCTCTGTATGAAAATCACTGGCTGTGCTGTGTGCAGTCTGTGGCTAGTTTGCATTGTTGTCTGCCATTGTAGTGTTGGGCAGCTGGATGTGAACAGCGTGTAGCGTTGCACAGTTGGAGGTGAGCCGCCAGCAGTGGTGGATGTGGGGAGAGAGATGGCGGAGTTTTGAAATTTGGAAGACTGGATGTCATGAACTGCTATGTACTCGTATATTATGATTTTTCAACACTATTAAGGTAAATACATTGTTTGTTCTCTATTAAAATCTTTCATTTGCTAACCATGCCTATTAGTAGTTAGTGCCTTCAGTAGTTTGAATCTTTTATTTAGCTGGCAGTAGTGGCGCTCGCTGTATTGCATTAGTTCGAGTAACGAAGATTTTTGTGAGGTAAGTGATTTGTGAAAGGCATAGGTTAATGTTAGTCAGGGCCATTCTTTTGTAGGGATTTTTGAAAGTCAGATTGCGTTGCGCTAAAAGTAGTGTGTGTCAGTTAAAGCCCAGTCACGTATATAATTTTTCAAAAGGGGACGTTTCAGTTCTACCAATAAGCCAAAGTTTACCACCTGCTTTATCCACAACTGAACCTATGTGATCACTCCATTTCAAATCTCTACAAAATGTTACACCCAGGTATATGTATGAGTTGGCCAGTTCCAACAGTGACTCACTGATATTGAAGTCATAGGATACTACATATTTTCGTTTCGTGAAGTGCACAATTTTACATTTCTGCACATTTACGGTACATTGCCAATCTCTGCACCACTTTGAAGTCTTATGAAGATCTGACTGAATATTTATGCAGCTTCTTTCAGATAGTACTTCATTATTGATCACTGCATCATCTACAAAAAGCTTGATTTCAATGTAATTTTTTTTTCGGCAAGGTCATTAATATTCAACATGAACATCAAGGGTCCCTACACACTTCCCTGGGGCACACTTGAAGATACTTCTACATCTGACGATGGTTCTCCATCCAAGATAACATGGTGTGTCCTCCCTACCAAAATTACTCCCTACATAAATTTCACTTAATACCCCATATGATGGTACTTTAGAAAATAAGGGTAGGAGTGATCGAAATTGAGAAAGACTTGACATACCTGGCTGCCTTGATCACGTGAGAAAAGTGCGAGTAGGATTTGACATCATCGATGTTTTCGATGTTTATGAGTTTGTGTAAATCGACTGCAACAATGAAAACGCGAATCTTCGAACATGTATCTGAAAAACATATTGATGTGCTGATACAACGCCTTCTGAACCTTAATTCAGACTATCTTCTGCGACTTTTCAACAGGAACGTTTTTCATTTATTTTGCTATCATATCAATGATTTGTCATCTACAAGCAAAATCCAACCGTGCAATTGATACCACAATCATACAGATGAGGAAAAGAGGTGTTCAATTACATTAATTACCCTACAAAATAAATTTTAGCATAGAAAAACTTAGTATCCCATAAAATTCATTTGAATAATAAATTATTGCAACAGATACTGTGAGAAGATTTATTGATTTTCTATTGGTTCACAACTACTATAAGGTTACATCCTCAGATGCCAAACAAGTGACCTAAAGAAGATGCGGAAGAGACCTTTTGTAAAACTTGTAAGGAGTGTGTTAGAACTCTCCATTACATTGATTAAATATTACACTGAGTATCGAAAACAATATAGCCAAATTAAGGCTATTCTTTGCATTGTGCAAGATTCTGCAATTCTCCATGGAAATAAATAAGCACTGAGATATCGACAGTAACAATGTGAGCACGAAATATGTGATCACGATTCTAAGCATTGTTGTGAGACAAGGTCTGTTTGTGAGAGTAAAGTTTCAGTAGTGTTGGTCGAGAGCTCGGAGATAGAAGACGTGTCACGCTGCCCTCACGTCGGTGATGGCTGATCTTACCACACTCAAGGCCTGATTTCATTTATATGGCCAAGAGAGATTTAGATGACTTAACTACGCTCGAAGATGGAATTCAAAGTAAAATTCCGAAGCATAGCGTAAAGTGCAATTGCAGGTTTAGGCTCGTGATTGTTAGTCCGAGTTTGCAGTAATCCCATGTTTTGCTTGTCAGTTAAAGAAGCCTCCTTATCCTCCAAATAATAATTATTGTTCTCCACATGTAATTCATAAATATGCTGTGGCTATTAAATGTTAATGTAACTTTGAAACTGAAATAATTTGTTAATCTGGCACTCAGCCGTTGTTGATACTTATAAGGTCACTGTCAGGCATTGCGCCATTATAATACTTGTCAAACTATTACTGGTCATGATGATTTCTGAAGTTTTTAAATAGATTTAATTTATGAAGTCCCTTCTTACAAGTTGTTTAGTAGCTAACACGACCCAAGCAAACTCCATTTTCTTATTATTATTTATTATTTACATTTATGGCCTTCATTGGACCACTCTAGCCAACTTTATACAAAGAATTTTTCAGTTTCCTGTCAGCCCAGTACTTCCTCATTCTCTCGGATCTCATCCTTCTTTCTTCATCAGAAATCACCCTTCCTATTGTCTGTTTGTTGATTCTTGTTTGCAGTCTGATTTGTTTGTCTGTGAGTTTCCTGGTTTTCTCAGTTTTGATTCTTAGGCTTTCCAATGTAATCTGTAGCTCATCCATATCTTCCTTGATTTATGTAATCCACTTAATGTTGCACTTACTATTCCACAATGTTTCTATTATTCTCATGATGATCCTGTTCTTTGGTGTTCTGGTTATATGTCCGAAAAATGAAATGCGTTTCTTCCTGATTGTACTCGTTACCGGTTCTATTTCCTTGTAGACTGTTTCATTTGTAGCACTCTCCAGTGTCCTTCTTTCTGGTATGATTTGTTGACGCACATTCTGATGATCCTTCTCTCTATTTTGAGTATTTTGTCTATTTCTGCAGTGTTAGTTGTTTTGAAGATGGTTTCACTTGCGTATGTTATTTCTGGTTGAGTGGTTGTTTGGTAGTGTTTTAATTTTGTAACTATTGACAGGCTCTTTTTGTTTTAGGTGTTCTTGGTGATATATTGTGCTCTAGTCAATTTGATTATTCTGTTATGCCATGTTGGCTTTTCATTGAGGTTATATGTTATGATCTCTCCCAGACATTTAAATTTATCTGCAATTTTGATTTCTTGGTTTCCTATGGCAATTTTGTTTATGAGTGGTGGGTCAGTTAACATGGTGAATGTTTTTTCAAAGGATATTCCAAGACCAATTTTCTGTGCAATTTCCTGTAGTGAGATAACTTGTTGTTTGGTTTCCTGAATACTGTTGGACAAGAGAGCGAGGTCATCAGCAAATCCTAGAGAATTTAAACTTACGTTGTCTTTGGGTCTTCATATTTGGATGTTCTTTGGGTTAGTCTTGTACCATTCCCTCATTATGTATTCTAAAGCACAGTTGAGCAGCAGGGGTGCCAAGCAATCTCCTTGTATTAAACCTGTTTTTATGATGAATGGCTCAGAGCGGTCCCCGCTGAACTTGACTTTTCATACAGTGTTGGTTAAGGTGAGTTCTATCAATCTGATTAATTTTTTATGGAGCCCGAAATTTCTTAAGATTTTTCACTTTGAACGTCTATGGATACAGTCATATGCTTTTTATTAAATTCATTCTTAGTAACAACAAGCTTTAGCCGCTGCTGCTGCATGTTGCTGCGAATTGCTGTAAACCAGTTAGAAAAAGGCAGTCATCTAAAGAGGTGAGTGCAAAATTTAGGGCCAAAAGAGAGACACTGACACACCATAGTATGTCACGTAGTCTATCCAGTAAATTCCGTTGCACAACCCAGATTCTGTATCATTTGTAAATTCATATTCAAATACGCAGTCAGATATCTTATCCAAATATAAGTTTTAAATTTCTCATGTAACGATCTGTTGAGCGCTTAAATGACAGTGAAATTGACACTCATACAACACGCACACAGTACCATGCAGGCTAGATTCCGATTACTAATAGCTAAGGTTGCTTATGGAGTCCATTTTCACAAACGAACATTGGCTTTCTTTTGTTGCAGGTGCGTTCCAACCTGTATAGGTTAAACTATATGACAAAATTTTAATTAAACTGTAAAAACGAAAAAAGACCACAGATCGTTTTATACATGTAAATAAGAAAAGAAAGACCACGGACCTTTCTTAGACATGTCCAGAAAAAGTTCGTGGTCTTTCGTTTGCCTCTTCTGTAGGTCAGTCGTTTGACACCTGAGGATATGATTTTATGGTCACGAAAATAGTTACGGTTATTTATTATTCGAATGGATTTCTAGAGCTGTGACTGCGCCACTTAGCAAGTGATGTACATCGTATAAAAATCTCAAGTTAGCCTAGTTCTAAATAAAAACTACCATCTGGGACAGAGCATCAGCCCATGTACCCTCGCTTTACCGAAGCATAGTCTCGCGCACTGGTTCTCTGCGAGACATTCTGCTGGTTCCCAGATGCTCTGTCTGTCAATGCATATCGTATATATTCTTTTCTGTACAATCACCGCTTTTCTGTACTTAGCTGCAGTGGTGTGATACGTTAAAAAGTCACTGCCTTCTGCAGCAATATGATTACTCTCCAATTCAGACATAAGTGACTGGCAAAGGCTTCACAGAATCACCTCCGCGCTATTTCTCCATCATACCGCTCTCGAACTGTGACTACTCTTATTTTATTGCGATAATTTTTCCCCATGCAGGTGGGCGTCAACAGAATATTTTCACATTGGTGTTCGAAATTTCGTGAAAATATCCCGCCGTAACGAAAAATGTCTTTATTTTAATGATTGACACTCTAGCGTATCATATTCGTGACACTCTGACCACTTTACGCTGACTGTTACGTCCTGGAATCAGGTCACTCATGGAGTCCATGAAAGGACGTCGTCACCACATGGGGTTCTTCGTGCCCTGCAACTCTCTCAGGCTGATTCCAGAACTTAACATCCTTCTCATGTCCACCCCTCGTACTCGAAACGTGAATGAATCGGTGACCTGTAGTAGTCCTCAACGGATCCTACATCTATCGCGAATATTATGCCACCTATTTTATGAACTGCTCTGTTGCACATTATTACTTACAACTCATAGACTCCTCTGAATTAATAACGGAGATATGACAGAGATATTTTTACGTGCAGTTTTTATGTGCAACTGGGGACAATTTAACAAATGATTCGGACCACTGGAAAAGCTGAAGAGTAGGGAGCATCTGCTACTGTTCCGAGAAAAGATGGCGATGCCAGTTCCTAACACTTGGCTCCGACAATCTTGCACCTGAGTTGTAAAGTACGATAGCGGTGTCCGCCTCAAAGGACGTACCACTTGTCTAGACGATTATAATGTGGATTTCTAACTTACGTACAGAGAGAGTCCACTTCAGTCTTTAGATGTTTGGTACATTGTCTGGAATTTTATTTCTGACAGATACATGCCAACTACCATTTCTGACTATAAGCTCGTATAAGAAGACAAGAACTGCTGATAGCGACACTGGGTGAAATCACACACTGAGATAAAAAAGTACGATATTGCAGCGCCTGTGTTGTGAGGTAACGGTCGAATCGTCGCGCCCTGAAAATAGAAGTTTGGAAGTTTGGAGGAAGCAGTGGCCGCACGGAACGCACGGCCAGCCGGGGCCCGGCAGCAAACACATGGTGCCGAACGTTAGCCGGACGAGAGGGCTAGACCCAGCGCGTGGTCCATCGAACACGTGGCTGGGGATTCCTTGGTGACGCTGTGCCCTAGGAGGGCCAAAGATAGCGGATTTTGTGAAACCTTAATGGCAGACGTTTCACAGTTCGTATAGAAATTAATAGTAGCCAGATGTATCATGACACCTCAAAAATAAACATGTACATTACTATCATTTGCACGACGATTCTGATGGTGTAATCAGATTTTCAATATCTTTATTAGTTTAAAGTTTAGTTGTTGTTGTTGTTGTTGTCTTCAGCCCTGAGACTGGTCTGATGTAGCTCTCCATGCTACTCTATCCTGTGCAAGCTTCTTCATCTCCCAGTACTTACTGCAACCTACATCCTTCTGAATCTGCTTGCTGTATTCATCTCTTGGTCTCCCTATACGATTTTTACCCTCCACGTTGCCCTCCAATGCTAAATTTGTGATCCCTTCATGCCTCAGAACATGTCCTACCAACCGGTCCCTTCTTCTTGTCAAGTTGTGCCACGAACTCCTCCCCAATTCTATTCAAAACCTCCTCATTAGTTATGTGATCTACCCATCTAGTCTTCAGCATTCTTCTGTAGCACCACATTTCAAAAGTTTCTATTCTCTTCTTGTCTAAACTAGTTATCGTCCATATTTCACTTCCATACATGGCTACGCTCCATACAAATACTTTCAGAAACGACTTCCTGACACTTAAATCTATACTCGATGTTAACAAATTTCTCTTCTTCAGAAATGCTTTCCTTGCCATTGCCAGTCTACATTTTATATCCTCTCTACTTCGACCATCATCAGCTATTTTGCTCCCCAAATAGCAAAACTCCTTTACCACTTTAAGTGTCTCATTTCCTAATGTAATTCCCTCAGCATCACCCGATTTAATACGACTACATTCCATTATCCTCGTTCTGCTTTTGTTGATGTTCATCTTATATCCTCCTTTCAAGACACTGTCCATTCCGTTCAACTCTCTTCCAAGTCCTTTGCTGTTTAGTATCTGACGGTAAATTATACAAGTAATACCCATCAACGAATTTCCAAAATTTAAACGCTTCATCCGATTTCGTCGCTCGACGTGTCTTTAGAAAGCTATTAGTGTAAACCTAAATTAGTATGAACTACAGGCATGTAACTTGAATAGTACATGAGTTATTGGAGCTCAAAGTGACCGATTACTAGTAATCGCGTCAGGCCATAAGAACTCCACAGCGACAAAAAACGGTAGCAGCATGCTTATAAATATATTTATTCGCCTATGTCTTTGTTTATATCCGATGTATATTATTCATGAAGAAATTGGTTAAATATTTACTGTGTTTTAGAAAGCACAGAGACATTAGAATACTGGCCTACCTTTTGTTATATTCCTTTGATATATGTTTATTTAATTTGTTTAGGTGTTTAGTAATGTGTTAGAGAGTGTTTATGGTCCAGCCGTAGGAATATTTATTTAATTTCAAGTTATTTACATGTAAATCCAGTATTTCGCATGTTTTTCAATATGTTTGTGTGGGTTAATTGGCTTGAAGACATGGCGCGAGCGCTCTAGCCAATCACAGCGCTCGTGAATGGGGAGTCTGGAAGAAAGTGGGAGAAGAGCATGGTTTTGGGACAGAACGGAGAGGGTTCTGAATAGGGCAGTGCTGGACGGTACGACACATGACACGGGAAGTGCTGGACGTGAAGGCGCGATGGACGGTCGTGGGAAAGACTTGGAGAGTGTGGAGCGGTTTGTGGGTGGTCCCGGCAGATAGAAATACTTTGGAATGCCGACTTGTGCACTTGTGAGATTTCCGTGGCTTCTACAGTGAAGACGCAGTGTGCGTTTAGAAGTGATTATCTCGCGAGGTGTGTTGTTGTTCATAACTAATTACGTGCTGTAGGAATCTATTATTTCCCTGTTATTCAACTTATATTTTATTTAATTGCTGGACCATCGACACCAGTAAGTGTTTTGCAGAAATATACAGTATTCTCAAAAGTACTTCTACTATCGTACTCATCATTTAATGTCGTTAAGATAGTATCTGCAGATTTTATTTTATTGCAATCTTTCATTTATAAATTTATATGCTAGATTCATAATTCCCAATTGCCGAGTAATAGGAACCTACGACCATTCGATTCATGAGTATATTCGTATTGTATATTGTAGACTCAGCAGTATTTGGCCTGTAATGCGGCAACTACGTATCCCAGCCCCTAGACAACGAAAGCAGCCAAAACGTTTAATATTTGCAACTCTGAGACTGAGGGTGCGTAGTTATTTCAAAGCCCGCAGTGTTATTCCTAATTAGGATGTCCGAGGTCACATTAAACGTAATTCGGAATAACACACGCGCTGCAGTATCGTATTTATCCATCGACAACGAGCAAGTACAGTGTCTCTCCTGTACGAGAATGCACATAATGGACGTATGAGTACAGGTTATAGAGGCAGAGTTGACGACATATGGAAGTTTGGGTCTGTCAGTGAGTCGTGCTCGGATAACCGCCCGCGATAAGCGGGAAATCTGACTTCGGGTCGTCATTGACGTCATTCCATTATGCAGCTGGTGGTTGTCGACATTCGCAACTGTCAATACGTTTCATGCATAAGACAAGAGGATCCATGTTCTAATTTTGTGGTGATAACTGAAATTTGTTTGTGCCACTTGCTCAGCAAAACATATTTGTGCAATTGCAGGTTAGCAGTTTGTGCACTAAAACAGGAATATTTACTTACGTCTGCTACCATTATTAACGATATAGTTTTCAATGTGATACCGTAAGTATTTTTTTTTGTGGTACTGCGAATTCTTACTATTCAATACATGTGGATAGTGAAATTTGCACACTTAGATTATAATCTACTTCTACATCTACATCCATACTTCGCAAGCCATCTGACGGTTGTGGTGGAGGGTACCTTGAGTACCTCTATCGGTTCTCCCTTCTATTCCAGTCTCGTATTGTTCGTGGAAAGAAGGATTGTCGGTATACCTCTGTGTGGGCTCTAATCTCTCTGATTTTATCCTCCTGGTCTCTTCGCGAGATATACGTAGGAGGGGGCAATATACCGCTCGACTCCTCGGTGAAGGTATGTTCTCGAAACTTCAACAAAAGCCCGTACCGAGCTACTGAGTGTCTCTCCTGCAGAGACTTCCACTGGAGTTTATCTGTCATCTCCGTAACGCTTTTGCGATTACTAAATTATCCTGTAACGAAGCGCTCTGCTCTCCGTTGGATCTTCTCTATCCCTTCTATCAACCCTGTCTGGTACGAATTCCACACCGGTGAGCAGTATACAAGCAGGGGGCAGGGGGCGAACACGTGTACTGTAACCTACTTCCTTTGTTTTCGCACTGCATTTCCTTAAGATTCTTCCAATGAATCTTAGTCTGGCATCTGCTTTACCGACGATTAATTTTATATGGTCAGTCCATTTTAAATAACTCCTAATGCCACTCCCAAATAATTTACGGAATTTACTGCTTCCAGTTGCTGACCTGCTATACTTTAGCTAAATGATAAAGGATCTTTCTTTTTATGTATTCGCAGCATATTACACTTGCCTACATTGAGATTCAATTGCCATTCCCTGCGCCATGCGTCAATTCGTTGCAGATCCTCCTGCATTTCAGTACAATTTTCCGTTGTTACAACCTCTAGATATACCACAGCATCATCCGCAAATATCCTCAGTGAACTTCCGATGTTATCCGCAAGGTCATTTATATATATTGTGAATAGCAATGGTCCTACGACAGTCCCCTACGACACACCTGAAATCACTCGTACTTCGAAAGACTTCTCTCCATTGAGAATGACATGACCGAAATATACGAAATCCAGAAATGTGACCCGCGTTAGTAACCCCAGAAGTGTATGACGTATGTTATGTGTCACACGAACGTTAGTGAAAACAGGACTCTTTTGTTTCGCATTTGTTTGCCTTTGTCAGTACCCCCACACGGAGAGTTGACATTTGGTGTGTTCTTTGATACAGTGAGCGCTTTCCTCTTTCACAGAAAGCCATTTGTACTGTGAGAATAAATAAAAACGCCACTCTTTTTTTTACAGTAAATTGAAGGGGGATCACTGTTATCAGATGCAGCCATCCCCCTTCAGTTTACTGATTTACTGTACAGTGTCACGGCTGCTGTATCTGCGTAGTGTCTGTTCATTCGAAGGAAGAGACACTGCGCATTCAAACAATCTTTTGATCTCTGAGAGCTTATGTTCTGGGAGTGAAATAGAGGGGTAGTGCTCTTTTCACAATTATTCTCGCAATTGTGACGCCATTTTGTCGTCACGCGCAATATCGACGACCGCATGGTCGGCTATCGACTTTATGGTAAGGGAGAACATGAATATTATTGCACCTCGATTTACTCTCAGTAATTGAAGCTGTCCTCTTAGGTTCCTGCCTAACCACACACTCGAAAGGCGGCATATATTCGGAAATTAAGAGACAAATATTTTTGAGAAGGAGGAATATGAATTTTATTGTTGCTCGTTTCAGTCGAAGCAATTTAAGCTGTTCTCTTAGGTTCCTGCCTAACCACATACTTGGAAATCGCTAAATATTCACTTCATCTTCCGTTCTCAGACCAGACAGAATGTAAATAACATCCAGTATTGCAGAACATATTTCTATTAGTTCATACGGGATGCGAACCAACAACTTTCCACTCCAGAAACCACGACATTATTCACTACGCAAACACTTAACGTCGTGACCTTTAACTCTGGTCTTGTTTATCATATTCTCTTTTAAAGGCTTCTAACGCTGAGGCGTTATTAAGTGAGCTTTAATGATAATGATGATCTGTCTGTGATAAATTTTCAGTGCTCGATTACATTGAAACGGCATACTATAAATCATAAAACAAGTGTGTTACATTCTTAATCTGTAAATTATTGGCGATAATAACTCACTTCTTAGAGAGCACTCCTACACGAGGGTATTAATGGTCGGTAAATCATTACGCGACATTTTATTATAGCAATAATTATGTAAGTAGCCTGTTCGTACGTTGCCAGCGCTATAGACTGTTTTAATATCGCTGACAGCGCTCTGTGCCATCAGCAAGAGATTCTTTTGAACGGTTTACCAATTAGCGAGTGGACAGGGAAGTATATGGACATGATGTTCTTAGTGGAGACTCTGTGTTGGTAGGACACGCAATGTAAAGTGAGATGAAATGATGTGTTTATAAGAAAATACGCAAGGTAACTTATGATGATGGATGTTTCGTTGATAATGTTTGGGCAGTGGAATTATTGACCACTGTACAGTTTTTGGAACTGGATGTGACGTGAATAAGATAAAATTTTCTAAATACACTGTTTGTTCTTCAACAAAATCTTTGTCGGCCGTGGTGGCCGAGCGGTTCTAGACGCTCAGTCTGGAACCACGCGACCGCTACGGTCGCAGGATCGAATCCTACCTCGGGCATGGATGTGTGTGATGTTATTAGATTAGTTACGTTTAAGTAGTTCTAAGTTCAAGGGGACTGATGACCTCAGACGTTAAGTCCCATAGTGCTCAGAGCCATTTGAACCATTTCAACAAAATCGTTCTTTCGTTTACTATATGCCTTCTAATAGTTAGAGTCTATAGTAATTAGAATCTTTTTATTTAGCTAGCTGTAGTTGCTACTTTCTGTAATTTCTGTAGCTCGTGTTATGAAGATTTTCTGTGAGGTAAGTGACTTATCAAAAAGAATGGGGTTTCCACTGCTGGGATTCGTGACTGAAATGAGTTAAGCCAATTAACAGGGCTGGAGGTAGTTTCATATTTCTTTAATTTCATATCTTTTGGATTTGTATTATTTTTAGGATTTTTTGCAATTCGGGACCATTCTTTTGTGTTAATTATTGGAAGTCATGTTGTCAATGTATAGCAGTCAGATTGAGTTGAGGTTGTATATTGTGCGTAATAAATGAATAGGTTAAGTCTGAGTTGTCTTTGTCAGGGAAAATTCTGAAGGTCAGTGTTTAATAAAAAGTAATTAAAGAGGTAGTTTCAATTATAATAAATCATTCCGAGAATGACGTATTTTTTGTAAATCTCCGGGATGCGCATGAAATAATGTGAAAAGCTGTTATCGAATGCTAACGAAAATCGATAACCGATCCTACGGTTGACGATATTGCGCATGAGGTTAAAATGACTCCACAACTGCGGGAATTGTGAAACGAGCGTTACCCAAAATAAAGAGTCCACTTGCAAAACGACGACGTTTAGCGTAACAAGGCAACGAGAGTAAGTCAAAGGGGCAGAGTCTGTTGAGGTCAGATGTGAGCTGAGCGCTATCTGCTGTATCCCTTTGGAATGAACCGACTGCTAACGGTTGCGATTCGTGCCGACTTTGCGTTTTACGATGCAGTGGCCTCGAGAATAGTTCGTTATCTAAAGCACTAATTACGTCAAACAGGAAATTGACATAATCCAGCATCACCAGGAAATTTCCGCACTGCAATATCATCGTTTCGGAGGAACATTGCGCAATGCGCCATCGTGTGATGTGTATCGACTAAATCTGTACATTTGCAGAACCAAACTTCTCACAGAGAATGACTTTTTCGGTAAAGTTCAATTTGCTAAGAAAATTACATATGAAAATGGAGATCTATAAAGGTGAACGATGCCATATGTACTCGCAAGGAACAGGAATAGATTGCGTTAACGAAAAACTGAGAAACAATAATCATAATTATAGTTAGATAATTTAATTAAATGTTTTTCTGTCCCCAAAATGAGGCGCCCAAGAGCAAACTCTTTCTTGAAATTGAGTTTTTGTCACCATTTTTCTCTCTCTGCTGTCGTCTATCCATTACACCCTTAAAACGCGAGAAAAGCTACTTATGTCTGCCCTGAAACGTACTTGCAAAATAGGCTACGGGTGCAAAAGTCGGAGTATCCATTTCTGGTTGCCAAGCAAAACTGAATGAATACTGAGCCGTAACTTCCTGCGATGCTCCTGGCAGGTTAGTTTCTCTATCGAAGTTACGCGCTTTGCGGCGTGCTGGTTAGACCTAGCGTCCTCTATTTAGGACAGCCGCAGCTCGCAAGGGCCCCCTACCCTCCATCTCTACGCCCTTCAACTCCTTTCCCTAGGTGGCTTCCATCAACTCCCCCTCGCGGACGATGCCCTCTCTCCTATCCCTCCTATCAACTCTGATCCTCACCCCCTCCCCCTCCTTTCATCCGTCCATTCCCTGGGATCCCTCTGCCCCCCTTTCCATCCTGTTTTCTCCCCGGCAAACCTCTCCCTACCTCCCTTCTCCCCCCTCCCCCTCCGAGTCCTTTTGTATTCCCCTCCTCTGCCTTCCCCACTCCCTGTCACGTCTTCCCACCCCTCTTATGGGTCCTCATCCTCCATTGGCTCCTTTCCCCCCCTCCCCCCCCCTTCGCTTTTTCTCTCCTTCCCCCCTTTTTTATTTTTCAGTTTCCCCACACCTGCTCTCAGCTGTGCTATCTATTTGCCAACTTTTTAGTGCAGTGTTCCAGTGAATGTTCAGTGTTGTTCGTCTTTCTAGTGTTGCGAACAGAAACCATGCTGTCGTTGTGTGTGCATTTTATATCTTTTGCGAACAGAAACCAGACTGTCGCCGTGTGTTTTTAATTGTCTGTCTATTGTTTTACCTGTCTGCTTCTTATGTATTTTATTAGCATCACCATTCCATTTGTTCTATGTTTTAAGTTCCACGATTTTTTCGCCATGTTACTATTTAAGTCTCCGGTTTTATCGCCTTTTTTATTATTTATTCTCTTAATCTTGTTAAAACAAAGTTTCTAGGCTGAAGAGCGGTATACTACGCTGCTGCCAGCCCGTCCCCTTCGGGGGAAATCGACTCGGTCGGCGGCAGTGACAGAGGGAAGGCAGCGCACGGATCATTGTGAGTAGTCAGTTGACGCTTCGTGTACTGCTAGGACGCACGGTGTTGACATTCCGGCGCCTGGGTCTGGCGGCGAGTGGAACTGGAGTGCGGAAGCAGCCACCGGTCAACGTAGCCTCTGTTTAAGAGTTGTGTCCATCTCGAATCCTGACGAGAGGGCGGGAGTTCACCCTGGCGTTCATGTTAACAGCGAGCTCCTGGACTAATTTTAATGCTGAATCATTTTGTGATGGAACTTTTGGATGTGATTGATCCGTGTAGGCCGGCCGGAGTGGCCGTGCGGTTCTAGGCGCTTCAGTCTGGAGCCGAGCACCCGCTACGGTCGCAGGTTCGAATCCTGCCTCGGGCATGGATGTGTGTGATGTCCTTAGGTTAGTTAGGTTTAATTAGTTCTAAGTTCTAGGCGACTGAAGACCTCAGAAGTTAAGTCGCATAGTGCTCAGAGCCATTTGAACCATTTTTGATCTGTGTAGCCACTTTGATTTTCGCTGGTCATTCCATAAACCACTTGGAGGTGTGTCCGGGATACTTGGTATTGCAAGCCCATATAACTGCGCTGTTCCCTGGTTCCGTTGCCTTTATCTTGAACTACAAGTGTGGCCGATATTCGGGATTCCTTTTTTTATTATTATCAATGTTAATATGTTGAGTGGTCAACTGTATGAATGAAAGTTTATTCTCTATGTAAAACTTCAGCTGCTAATTTAAATTGGAATAGCAAACTTCTTCCTTGTTGGCAACTATAAAAGTACCAATTTTTCGCCGTCAAACTGTGCTTTGGTATTTAAGGTTGTATGCGGATCGTCTGGTCTTTATCACCTTGAGCTAGTTGTGGTTTATAAATTTATTAAGTGAAATTTCACGTCATTGGAGATTGTTTGATGAACTATTGCTTTAATAGTAACTGCGGTTGTCACTCTATAACGTTTAAAATCTCTTCCTACATTTGGCGCTACCTAGTGTTTGGCTGTTGGTTTTAGTATTTTAGTGAACTGTGTATTAACACTGAGTTTTTGTGTTCTAGAAGCCGTTGTTGGTGTGCGCAGGCCCTCCTGCCTGTTGTTGTCACTCGAGCTCTCGAGCACGGAATTCAGACGCGCAGCCGATGTGAACGCCAATCGTCGAGCATGTGCTGATCGCTGTGTAGATCTTTGGTTCTGGCGCTGCAGTCCGGAACCGCGGGACTGCTACGGTCGCAGGTTCGAATCCTGCCTCGGGCATGGGTGTGTGTGATGTCCTTAGGTTAGTTAGGTTTAAGTAGTTCTAAGTTCTAGGGGACTTATGACCTAAGATGTTGAGTCCCATAGTGCTCAGAGCCATTTGAACCATTTGTGTAGATCTTTCAGGCTATCATAACATCATATTGCGAATGTTTTGCAGTTAATTTACGTATTTATGAGATCTTGCTATCTGAATATTTCTGAAACCTAACAGCTTTTACAAACTTATTTTTCATATTCACAGGGCCTGATAACTGACTTAATTTCAAACTAGTGAGCTCAGATCTGCAGTTGTGTTAAATTATATTTGTGTAAGGTATTTTTTTTTATTAATTTAAAGTTGGGGAGATGAGGCTGTTTTTCTTTTAAAATTTTTTAAATTATTCTGATTGCTTTTATACAATTGAATAATCGTTGCAGATCACTGCAATTTGTAAATTCTAATTAATCATTGCGTTGTTACCAGTGCTCTGGTAACGTGGTTAAAAATAAATTTTTGCTTCCTCAAATGAGGTCAGCATTCCACTCCAGCAGCCCATGTGCCCTGGTTACCAAACCAATAAGCTGCTTGATATACCAACAGAACCTGGTGAATCCTTAGAAGCGCCATTATCAAAGAAGGTTTAAAGACGCAAAACTTGCTTTGTACACATTATGTATTCTGTCTGCATTCCGAAATTATTAGTTCATGAGTGTTACTTTCGAGCCTATGTGTGGCAGTTCCGTCAAGTTGTTCCTACTGCACACTACCGTGAAACAAAAAGCAGTAGCATGGCGACTGTTGCCTAGCAATACTAGCGCCTTTTCCTTGGCTTGTTTGCGAGTGCAAGCAGAACGTTTATGATGTATTTGTTTGATAAAATATCAAGAGTACTTTATCATATCCTCTATAATCATGGAGGTTAATGATGAAACACGTGTGCAATCAGTTCCAAAAGAGAAACACCATAAAAGTTCAGTAAATCCTCTTGAATGGAAGAGGAACAAAGCTAACGCTTAAGTTAAGATTTAGTCACCAATCTCCTTTCCTGCTACGTCGCTGCAAGGAAGTAATAGGAAATTCGTTATCAGCGTACCTGTAAACAGTAATTAGTGCTGTGATGTTCATGTGGCGTTTCTTTTCACGCCCGGGCTGTTTTAGAGTAGTGGCGCATGGTGCTTCACCTCCAGAATCTGCAACACGCATTTTTATGTACTTTCACTTTTTTCTTTGTTTTCTTGCTTCCCACTTCAGGTTTCCTGTGCCGTCTGCGGCTGGCAACGGTGCCGACAGCGTATTGTAGGCCATGGCTGGCCTGGTATCGAGACTCCTAATGTGGACTGCGTCAGGAGTGATCTTATGGCGCCGCCCTTTGTGTAGACGGCTGTGCTGTTTTGACAGCCCACATCAGTGCCTCGGAAACTGGTCGCAGCGAGGAGTCAGACCTGTTCGAGCGCCGCAGATAGCGAGGCGACTGGCGTAGCCAGGCCTTCGTTGTCCATGGCGGGTGGTGAGGCGCGGCATGTAGCGCTTGAGCCACTAACGCCTGTCGCTGCGATGGCGTCTTTCTCAGGCAATGGAGTTTTTCCCATTGGGGTGTTGATCTCTGTTGGCTCCAGATGTAGAGGCGTTGGCAGTCGGCCTCTGTTCGTTCCTGGCTGTGTTGGTCGGGCTGGCTAACGTCTGCGCCCCTGGGCGCGGATGTCTATCGGGACGGTCGGTCATCTTCTCGAGTGGGGCCCCACGTTGGCAGGATATAGCTACCTTGAACACTGCGCAGCCACAGTAGCTCGAGACATGCGGGCCACCACAGTTCTTGCACTTGGTTGGGTACGTCTTTGGTAGTGGGCATCTTGCGCTTTCGTGTTAGCCGGCGCACTTCACGCTTGGCTCGAGGAAGGTGCACTGGTATGCCCATATCCCAATCCTTGACGGCGAAAGCATACGGATGAGCCTTTCTTTTTCCACAGACATTCGACGGTGACCTGAGCGCTAGCGACGCTCTTCATCAAAAAGAGCTCCTTGATCCACTTGTTGTTGTTGGGGATCACTTGGAGTGAAGGTGGGTATTTCTGTGTCTGGGTGAATTTGATGCAAGTCACTGTGCGCGCACCAAATACAGTTTCCTGCAGGGTTCCTTTTAAGATGGTGCAAATGGCTCTGAGCACTATGCGACTTAACTTCTGAGGTCATCAGTCGCCTAGAACTTAGAACTACTTAAACCTAAGTAACCTAAGGACATCACACACATCCATGCCCGAGGCAGGATTCGAACCTGAGACCGTAGCGGTCGCTCGGCTCCAGACTGTAGCGCCTAGAACCGCACGGCCACTCCGGCCGGCTCCTTTTAAGAGAACAGGGTCTGCGCGCTTTGGAAAACCCTTGAAGACCACCTTGATGGGATTGTCTGGGACAACAGCATAAGTGTAGAAAGGAAGTGAGAACTCTTCTGCCTCGCTTGTGACCTTCCTGAAGTCTTCGACATTTGAGAGTTGGACTCATCTCCTGCAGCGCTCAGAGTGAAGATGGCTGTTATCCACCTTTCTGTGCGCTGCAGGAATCCTTTGTAGACCTTTTTACCCTCCATGATGATGAATGGAAGCCGATTGCAGGTGGCCACATCTTTTGTGAGTTTTTGGCCGTTTGCTTGGTTGATTTGGGGGATGAGGCTAAACAGCGAGGTCATCGGTCCCATCAGATTAGGGAAGGGAGTCAGCAGTGTCCTTTCAAAGGCCATCCCGCCATTTCCATGAAGCGATTTAAAAAAATCACAAGAAACATAAACCTGGATGGCTGGACGCAGGTTTGAACAGTCGCCCACCCTAATGAGAGTCAAGACTGCTGACCACTGCGTCATCTCGCTCGGTTTTTGGCCATTTGCACGGCCTTCGTCTGTTCTTCCGCTAGCGGTTAATACCGGTTGCCGATTGGAGTGATGGTGGCCGCTTCTGTGGCCAGACTGTTTGGTCCAGTGGAAAAGATTCTCAAGTCTAAAATCGCAATTACGTCACTGACTGAGTACAGTGAAGTGTTCAAGGATCAAGGAATAGTTTACCAGTTAGGATGAGGTGTTAGGAATAGGGGATGGAAGGATCCAGTCTCTGGCGTCGTTAAGCCAGGCAGTCAGTGGCGCTTCAGGTTTTACCCTGTAGAACGGATGTGATCAGCGGAAGTAAGCATCGAGACGCTCTAGTAAGAGGTGAAATTGCCTACAGAATGGATGCTGGTGAAGCAAGAGCGATGTTCAGACGAGGTAAAACCTACTCGTGTATGGAAACAAATGTTATCCGATTGCAAGACCATTAAAGGAAGAAAAAATGAAGAACATTGATTACGTGCTCAAAATCATTTTGAGCAGACTTTGGAAGGAAAGGAAAATTTGCTTTCTGCAAGAATATAATCGATTGTCAAACACCTGTGAACAATGCAGAACAGGACTCAGGCTTCGATATTCATCCAATGGGTAACGAGTTGTCCGTGTAATTAACTCGGGTAAACACTTGTCTTGTAAGCTTGTGACGTTTTAACTTCTTTCAGACTTTTGTTTAATGATGCAATCACTTATAGTCATTAAATAGTTTTCTTTTCTCATTTGTACGAGTATTAAGGTCTCCTTTGTATTGTTATATAATAACGTATGCAATTCCATCTCTGCAAAAGAAAAACTCTGCAGATCTGAGTAACAGAAGCAAAACTTGATTGAATTCAAACTGTTGTAGGTTATAACTAGTAAAAGAAAATCCGGGTATTTCAGGAACTGTCACAAATATACTCCTCTGGTAAACATAAACCTATGATGAAAAGGAATTTTGAATATCTGCCATACGAAGAAAAGAAGTTTTTGCGTTTCCTTAAAAAACGTTCTGGTGCACTCACTGCATTCTGCTTCTGACATCTCAAATATTTCACTCAATTTCCCGACGTGATACGATCACTGGGGATCTTTAAAAGTAAATGAAACTGACTGATAGAAAGTATCTTGTTAATGTTGTCGGCATAAATCGTAAGTGCAGATAATAAATGTGCAGCGGCGCTCCGCCGGGCCGAATTGGTGACATTACGTTTGCGAAATCTTTACTTACAACTAAACACAAAGCTAGTGACAAATACAGTACCATATAGTCTTACTCACTGCTCCTTGATTGGGATTACTTACAGCAAGATTCGTGAAAATGACGACACAAAGTAGGGAACACTACCACAGAATAATGCTGTTATTTTCAAGCAGAGCACTGCTCTGATGCAGCTCACCATGCTAGCCCATCTTGTGCAACTCTTGCCTATCTGTGCCTGTTCATCTCTGCGTAACTACTGCCCTCAACATTTATTTGAACCTACTTCATCTGTTACAGCCTAGGTTTTCTCCTTAAATTTTACTCCCCCTCCTCCACAACTCTCCCATCCCACGTACCCCCCTCCCCTCCCCAACACCACCACCACACAAACTCATTTGTCCATTAAAGTACTGGCGATTTCACGATGCCTTACGATGTCTTTTGTCAACCGATCTCTTCCTCAAGTTGTGCCACAAATTTGTCTTGTTCCCGATTCGATTCAGTTACGTCTTCATTAGCTCTTCCATCCACCCATCTAATGTTCCTTGAAGGAGAGACCCCTCCAATACTCTTCACTGTTTTATAACAATTAATCGTATCATCGAACTAAAACAGTTCGTGGTGAATGCTGGGCCTAAATTCTCATATGTAAACAGCAACAAGTGAAGGACATCGAAGATCCAGAAGCCAAACAGCAATTAACTGATAACCAAACATACCCACCTCATAAATCTTATCTGATAATGTAGCACCTACACTTAAGAGGCAAATAAACTGACGGAGGTTCAACGCCGTTTTCATCAACTTAGATCAGAAAGAATCAGATTTAAATGAACACAAGTACTTGTAGTAAAACACTACAATCCCAAATTCTCCACTTTGAAATTGGGTTAATTTAAGAATGACACTAGGTTTCCGTCTGCAATAGTGCCAACTTTTAGTAGTTTTAAATTATGTTTTCAGCAATTTAACTTTCTTTAACGTAAAACTCGGTTCAGTTTTGGATGAGGTACAGGATCCTGGCGAGGGCATATGTTTCGGAGTAAAAAGGTAAGTCACACAACGAATATTTAGAAACTATATTCACACAGCTTTCGAAAGTTAATACGCTGCGTTAATATAGCAACGAGTTGCTGAAGACTGTTAGCCAGTCACCCTATTCTAATATACAAACCTCATCGGGTCATATCTCCTGGATCATCCTCCTTCGATCACGCCAACGCATAGAGCACTGCAGATAAAGTAGCAGGCTTCAGTATGTACCCGTAACCATGATGAGCCCAAATTCATGCCTTCTCAATCTTACACAGTGTAACTGTACATATTTTTCATAAAATAGCAACAACATCAAACTTCGAAAAATGTATATAGACTCTTTTCGCATTCACAAACACAAACATAACACAGAAAGGTGGAAGGAGTATATAGAGGGTCTGTACAAGGAATGTACTTAAGGGCAGTATTATGGAAATGGAAGAGGATGGAGATGAAAATGAAATGGGAGATATGGTACTCTGTGAAAAATTTGACAGAGCAGTGGCACAACTTGACTAGAAGAAGAGACTGGTTGGTAGGACACGTTCTGAGGCATCAATGGATCACCAATTTAGTACTGGAGGGAAGTGTGGATGGTAAAAATCGTAGTGGGAGACCAAGAGATGAATACACTTCACAGATTCAGAAGGATATAGGTTGCAGTAGTTACCCGGAGATGAAGAGGCTTGCACAGGATAGAGTAGCATGGAGAGCTGCGTCAAACCAGTCTCTGGACTGAAGACGATAACAACAACAACAACAACCACACTCAATCATAAACATTTTTATAATAATATGGAAAGTTTTACACATTACAGAAAAAATAAAATCACATGTACCGTGGTCATATAACACTCTTTTGTGGTGCTACAAGTCCTGGAACGACAAGTGTTGGAAGAGTTGATTAGCAGTGCATTACTTTATCTGACCTGCGCACATCTGGCACGCATACTTCTTGAGCTCTGCAGCCAGTCGTAAACAAGTTTTAACGACGTACAAAGTATTACCGAACAGGCCACCTCGCGCTGGGATGGTCAGTTTTTTTGGAGCACCTCTCAGCTGGTCAGCACTCGTATGCACGACCTGTAATTGGACAGATGAGGCAGCTGGTGTGCGTTGCTGAAAGACTTGGTCGAGATACGAGCACACACTGCTCCGGCTCGTAAAGCAGAGCAGCTTTTTCCTGCCCAGAATCTCGCCGAGCCATCGGCAGCACGCATCCACCATCGTTAGGTGGTGCTTGCAATTTTACCGCTTCATTACGACCAAGCTGTTCGCACTCTCTGTGAAATGTGTTGGAAGCCACTGCAAAATAATTATTATGAGCTTAAGTCTGGCTCATGCCGAGTTACACTGAATTACCTGCAGCTACAATTTGTAGATATAGATTCAAGCTTTTACAGTATCGATTGGAATGTACTCTTTAGAATTTTGAAATTATCTGCGACAAAATATGAGGAGACAAGCGTTATTCCTAACGTTTGCAGGGATCAGGCTGCAAGGAGAAAAGGTTCGGTAAATATGGGCCGTAAAGTGCATACCTTATGAGCAGTTGTTCATCTTCGCTACTGTGGAACATCTATCGTACTAAACAAGTGCTCATAGGTGTTAAGGTTTGCCTTAAAGAGGCCATGTTTACTGGACACTTTTGTCTTATTTTGGTCCATACTACGTCCTCCCAAAATATGGGAGGGAAAGAGCTTGCAGCAAAAGAGGTCCAATGACAGAGGCATCAGAACTGTTTCGCTTACAACTTTACACTCGGTCGTTCCCGAACTGGGGTCACCTGCTTCAGACTGATACATTTATACTTCTCCCTCATTCCTGAAAGTCTGTAAAATAGTCACCGAATCACCCTGTAGAATGCCTCATTCTGTACACAATGTTGCCTCTCTTAGCTAGAATGAACAGAAAATAAAACTAAAATGAAACATGGAAAATGAATTGAAGTTTAGCGATAGAAAACAGAAAATATTAGGATTATCAGTGACAGTGCAATTTGGACAGACCCAGATAAAGTTGAAAGGAATGGGTAGTTATTTTAACCAAGCTGGATGTAGCTGAACTCTGTACTTGTGTTCAGTTAAATGTTGTTGAGGAAGACTGCAGCCAGCCAAAAATGCTTTTAGAGAAGCCTTAGTTTATTGCCTTTATCGGTTCTGGGCCATCATCCCCAGCTTCAGACGCCTATAAGGGTTGTATATAGGGGCAATGACGTTAGCAGCGCACTGATTACTCCTGTATTCTTCCTTCTTCTTCTTCTTCTTTTTATTTTTATTTTTCCTTTATCCCGAGGCTCCACGGCATCTGCACGTTTATCATCGGATGTGGAATTGCTAATGTTAGAGGGTGGTCGGATGTCATTCCTGTTGTCACACCTTTACACCTGGGACGGACATTGTGGACCCCAACTGTCTGTGTGTAATGATATCCTTGTGAAAGTTGGCAGGCGTTTTCTAATCGTTTGCGAATCGTGTAACTAAGGTGTGACGTGGGTACCAGCCCAGTATTCACCTAGTCGTGTGTGGAAAACCGCATAAAACCAATGCCAAAACCAAATGTGTGTGGCATACCAGCTTCCGTCATTAATTGATTGGGCAGATTCTAATTGCAGCCAACTCGCCTGCCAGAACCCAGGTAGCAGCCTGCTAACATTCACAGCTAGCTCGGTGGGTTGAATACTCCTCTATTGGAATGGAATATATGTGTACCAGGGTAGTCACAGAGTTATATAATTATCACTTCGAAAGACTGAAGCTGTTTTAGAGTGGGTGCTAGTGCTTCACTGTATACACTACACTGACGAAAAAAAAAACAACACTATAACCACTTTCCACTGCGAGACTGAATGTATCCTGGTGGTATTGTTGGCATGTGACGCATTAAGGGAAGTATACAGTTTGTTAGGTGTATAAGTGCAGATATTGTGATCATAGGTACTTCAGTATGTTCCCATTTCAGTGTGTTACTTGTTTTTTCTCTGTGTAACACGAGAGCTCCATGGCTCTACTGACATAAATTTTTCTGTTTTGTCTGTTCTACCTTCTATCATTAAAATATTGTAAATATTGTTTGACTGCATTAATAGCAAAAAGTGTTCGCTCTTTCCTTTGTAAAAACTTTGATGTCATGGTTTGATTTTTATCAGTGTAGTGTATCTATCATTTAAATTCTTTGTCTCATTTGGAGTGAGACAAAACTTATTATATATATTTGGAATTTGGGTGAATAATTTTTTGTAGAAATGTCAATGTGTGCAAATGTTCTGTTTTATTTAATATGTTTGGTTACTGTTATGTAAACTGCTGACCTTCACTTAGGGTTCTTAGTTGTTTCGTATGTAAAAGTTGTTGTCGTTTCCCTCGGGAACGGAACTGCGCTCGCGCAAAATGTGGTTGGCTTGGATAGAAAGGGAACGAGCTACCAAACTGTCAACAGCTCATGTAAAAGTTATATATTGTGCTGGTGCCGAGAGAGGCTTTCCGTGCCGCTTTCCAATGCCTCGGATGGATGGATAAAGAACTGGAACTATTCTGGAATTGATATCTATCATCACCACCAAGAAATGACAGAGTCCAGCAATTCTATCCGCAAATCCACCTGCCAACATGCAATAGCCACCACAGTGGGCAATTACTGAAAAGGAACCAAGGAATAGTAGAAATGTATGGTGAAGGATCAGCTCATTGGATGTTTCAGTGTGCGCAAATACAAGGTAACTTATACTCGAACTCTTAGACCTACCTTGATTTTTTTATCCCTAGTCACACAACCACTTAGGGTCCTTCCCATGCTAAAGTGATTACCGAGTGTCTTACTGAAAGAAATTAAAGCTCAGAGTTTTAGCAGGAGTGAGTAATATAGTAAATAATGCTTGCTGAAAATAATTTTTCTATTAAAACTGCTTATTAAAATTTTGTTGCGAACTTCTAAGGTGAAAGTTCTCAAAACTGAGGCTTATAAAGTTTTGCTTAGTAAATGATCACAGTGCAGTCTGTTGAAAATCAACCTAAGATGAGCTGATGTCTTATAACCACATCAAGTTGTGTTCTACTGCGTAGAAGTTGTGAACTAATACTGTTGAAGGTTACATGTTCATACATGTTAAGGGCTTGTTTCTTTAGTGTATTGAAAGTGTGTTTAGTATGCTCTGCTACAGTGGTCAAGATTAAGGCCCCCCTCCATTGAAAGTAGTTCAAATGCACAAAGTTACTTAATTATAGCAAGATTCAATTACTCTTGCTATTCAAATTTATTCAAGTGAAATTCTGTACGATATTGGGCTCCTCTTGTGTATTAAAAGTGCATATTAATGATGTAACAGGATCAACAGTTTGTCTATTGTGCTCATACTAGATAACGATTATTAGAAAGACCACTACCTATGAAAACAGTAATTTCTTTATTCAAAAGACAGTGAGAAGTAATTTCTTAGTGAACTCCATTTAATTTTCATTCTAAGCAGAAAGATGTTTAGTAGTGAGAGACTTAACCTATGCATAATAATTAATTTTGCTGTGAACCATATCCATGTTTCATATCAGATAGGAATATGTTTGAAAAGTAATATTGAACCTATGTCCAATTTACGATTGTGCAGTGAATAATAATAGTAACATTATTGAGACCATTCAGTTTGACTAAGTCCTCGAAGTACTAGTGTGTTTCGTTATCTGTTGTCCTTATGCAAATAGTCTTGTTCTCCTATAACTGTTAGCACTTTCTCTAATGACATCTGCTAGTGACAGAGTTCATTGCGCTCTCATATGATAAAGTATAGGTTGTGTCTGTCCATTACAGTTACTCATACCCATTTTTTTGAACAAGAATGTCAATCATTCTCTTGCCTAATTAGGCTGGCGACCGTTTTCTTTATTCTTTGAACAGTGTAGATAGGCAAAATATTGTTTGTTACCGTTTAAATATTTACGTAATTTTCACTTTCACTTCCGATAAGCCACTTCCGTTAGGTACAACACGGTCAATATAACAAAATCCTCTCAGAGGGTAACACTGCTTTGTTGGTTTGTACCATAATTGCTTTAACAAGATAGTTTTATTTCACGACCTGCCTCCAATTTTAAGGTTATGGTACAGCAGTAGCGGACGGTAGTGTTATATCTGCATCTAACAGTCTTCCCACAAACTCGTCACATAATTTACTACCTGATGTTTTCTGCACGGTCGTAATTGCACAACTGACTGCAACTATCAGTATAGACCAACTGTTTTGCGTCCATTCATCCACTCTTCAACACCTGACCTGCTGCCCAGGGGAAAATAGGCATCAATCGCTAGCTCTTACCACATGTACTAGGAGGTGCTAAACAACCTGAAAACATACTACTCCTAAAAGCTATACTTATTACATGCAAATGAAGACATAATACTGATGTAATGTTCTTCAGTACACTGTCCTCAGTCACCAACAAAAATATCTGCACTTATAACCCCAACGCCCTGCATAAGTGGGACAGAGATGAATGGGGACTCATTCCAGCAAAAATACAGGCTGCGAACAGGGAATTCTACTGACATAAGCGAATTAATCCAAGGGCAGCGCCTGCCAACTTGCGTCTCGTAAACGGCGAAGCTGTTCCGCTGTTCGCATAATACTGTCGTCAGTATCTATGGAAACTGAAACTTCCTGCCAGATTAAACCTGTGTGCAGGACCAAGAGTCGAGCTCGGAACCTTTGCCTTTCGTGGGCAGGTTTTCTACCGATTGAGCTACATAAGCACGACTCGAGATCCATCCTCACACACAAGTTGTCCTGTGAGGAGAGGAGGGGAGTTTATGTGAAGTTTGGAAGTTAGGAGACAACGTAATGGCGAAAGTAAGGCTGTGAGGACGTGTCGTAAGTCGTTCTTGGATAGTTCAGTCGGTAGAGCATTTTTCGGCGAAAGGCAATGGTCCAGCATACAGTTTTAATCTGCCAGAAAGTTTCATATCAGTGCTCACTCCACTACAGAGTGAAAATTTCATTCTGGATCTATGGGAAGTGCTAGAACCTCAGTGAAACCACGAGTAGCGACAATGCCAGCTCACAGAATGTGCAATTCGGACGCTTTTCTGCTCTGTAAAGTAGGATTTGTGGCAGATCTGACGAGAGAGTACATTGCTGGTGCACGCACAAGCGTTTCGGAACTGAGCCTTTAGCGCAAATTGTTGAAAACAGGCTCTCCACGAGACACCATGTTTCCATGTTGATCCAACGAATTCGTGGCCACAGGGTCGTCGAGATTAGACCGTGGATTAGCGGAATCGTGTCACTAGGTTGCATGAATCACGCCACTTGTTACACCAGATTTATGGTCGCGTGTTGATACGCTCTCATGCAGGTGAACGGTTGCTCGTAACCTGCACCGCATTACAGACATTGGAGATTGCAGTCAGTAGAATGCTATGGGAGACAGTCACCTGGGCTGCCTTGAAACCTGCGATAGTAAATGAATGCTCTTGTAAGTTGTGTGGTCTACACCAATATTACTGCGGATCCATACGGATACTTTCGTGGATGGTGTCTTTCCGACAGTGACGGCACCTTCCAACAAGATAACTGTACATATCAATGGCCTGAATCGTGCTGCAGTGGCTTGAGGAGCATGGTAGTGAACGCACGTTGATGTTTTGCCCACCAAATACGCCTCATCTGAACTAATGGAACGGTGGGCAGGGAGGTGTATGGGCGCTCAAAGGTGAGGTTATCAGTGTCTAATGGAACACTCTGGGATGTTATCAGCTGGCAGCTCCACGCCTACAAGCCACTGTCTCATAGTTTGCGGGAGCTGTGTGTCATGTGTGTGTGTGTGTGTGTGTGTGTGTGTGTGTGTGTGTGTGTGTATGTGTGGGTGTGGTGGCACATGTCTCTGGAAACCTACCAAGAACTTTTCGAATCCGTGCCAAGTAGAATCACTGCTCTATCGCATTCCAAAGGTGGACCAACAAACTATGAAGCAGGGCACTGGATCATCACTGTATCCAAACTTCAATGTCAGACATTTTCCCAACTATGGATGACTTGGTGGAGAGATTGGTTATATGAGTACATGGTGCAGACTCATTTAATGCGACCAGCGCCTATATTAGACATCAGCATGAAATAACCACTCACAGGCAGCAAGTGGCATTAGTAGCAAAGGAGGGTGTACAATGCATCTCGGGAGGATGGATTAAACAGTACAATCGTTGTTGTAACGCGAAAATGGAGCGTCCAAAAGGGCATAATCATAGGCTTTCGTACCAAGGGCAGAAGCTTTTCCAAAATTGTTAAGTTTGTATACACTTCGTGTGCTGCCACGGTAAAAGTATGTCATGCATGGCAAAATGGTGCTATCAGAAACTGGCGCCGAGGCAGTTGTGGTGTAGCAGAGGGCACAGATGATGGTGGTGAACCATCGCTGTGGAGATGTGCATGGGGAAAAAAATATACAACTGTTGAGCAACTGACTGCCCAGGTAAACCAAGGGGCTACCAACAGTGTCTGCTCAACGACCGTTCAGCGAACGTTTCTGTGTATGAGTCTCCACAGCAGGCACCTGGTTCATGCACCCATGCTGACTCTTATTCATCAGTTGGATTTTACACACAGATATCGTAAGTACACGTCGTCTGAGTGATGACACGTGGTCTTTTCAGATGAATCACGTTTTATGCTCCATCAGACAGATGGCCATTGGTGTCAATAGCGTGAAACATCTGAAAGCAAACACCCTGCAGACATCATATTCTGGGCAATGCTTTCGTGACATCCCCTGGGTAATCTCGTCATTCTGGAAGGAATAGTGGATCAACACAAGTACGCATCCATACTTGGGCACATGCATTCTCTGTTTCCTTGGTATGAAGGCATCCACCAGCAGTACAATGCAACCTGTCAGAGCTCTCAGTGTACATCCTTGGTTAGAAGAACGCCAGGATGAGTTCACCACACTCCTCTGGCCACCAGACTCCCCAGATTTAAACGCAATCAGGAGCCGTGGGAGCACCTCAAATGGGCTGTCCGCATCATGGATCCTCAGCCGTGAAATCTACCACAGGTGGACACTGTACTAGAGTTGGCATGGCTTCACATCCCTGTTAGTACCTTCCAGAACCTCACTGACTCTCTTCTTGCACGTCTTGAAGTAGACTGTACTGCAAAAACAGGTGGTCACATTAATGTCTAACACACATTGCTTCTTGATCCAAGATAAATAGAAGTCACAGTGTGTTATCTTACTAGAATACGGTGTGTAAATCAAAATTTAATAGACCAAAGACACAACATACGTGAATGTGTCCTGTGGATAACTAGGTGAGGCGTTTTCCTGTGGAAGGCACATTCCCTTGGACAGCCTCCTGTATCCTTTTCAGGGGTTTTGCGGTAGTGTCTTCCTAAGATGACTTTCACCTTAAGAGCAAAATCTGCGAGCATTACACAGTGTCAGTCCCAGAAAACGATCAACTTCACCTTGTTAGCGATGGCTGGGTCTTCGTCTTTCGTGGCAGTGTGGAATATACAGAGTGTTTTGGGTATAAGTTGCAGATATTTCTATCGATTGTTAAGTACAGTATACCGAACAACATGACATCAGTATTTACTTCATTTGCAAAGTAATAACTATAGCTACTGGAAGGAGTATGTTTTTAGGTTTGTTAGTAGTTCCGAGCATATGTGGCAAGACTAAGCCATCAAGCCTTATTTTCCCCTTGGCAGCCAGTCAGCTGCTGAAGAGTTGGCATGTGGACGCAAAACGGTTAGTCTGTACTGGCAGGGTAAGTCCACTTTGTGGTGCAGTTACGACTATGCAGAAAACATCAGGTAATCAATTTTATGACATGTTTTTGGAAATACTGTTAGATGATACACTGTAATGGGTACATAGTAAGGTACCAGTGATCACAATACCTGAAATTATACATCTAACTCCCTGTCTATGTTTTGTCTCCAGGTTATAGCGATACAAACAGCACTTGTCCATGGTGATTAAGCAGCTAAAGAAATCGTCTGGATTGGTCTGACACAGTTGCAATATTTCGGCTTCACTCTCGGTTCGGAGGGCGTTTTGAATATGAACAATCAGTCAAAAACTCTGCCACCGGCGACCCTTTGTCAGAATCAGTGTATCGTGCAAGATGATCTTTTGCTGATTTTCGTATCATACGCCGGTGTTCGAGCACCAAATCCTCCACGCCTATTGCAATTCCCGCTTTTTCAGAAAGAGATGGTCTATCACTTCAAATGGTTCTAATGGCTCTGAGCACTATGGGACTTAACTTCCGAGGTCATCAGTCTCCTAGAACCGAGAACTACTTAAACCTAACTAACCTAAGGACATCACACACATCCATGCCCGAGGCACGATTCGAACCTGCGACCGTAGCGGTCGCGCGGTTCCAGACTGTAGCGCCCAGAACCGCTCGGCCACTCCGGCCGGCTCTATCACTTCGTTCTTCGTGCTTCAGACTTGTTTGACTAATAGTCCAGGCAAATTAGGAAGAATGGGGGAAAATTTATAAAGTTTTGAAACTTTGGGAAAACTATCTTAGGGGATGTAGAATTAGAAAACGGAAAAGTTCCCTCCCCTATCGGGGGAGCTTCACACTCCCCCACCCCTTGATGTAATTTATTTTCCTTTTCTCAAACTTTACGAAAAACGGTTCATTTAACGAAGTTATCTGTATGACAGAAAATATCTCTGATGAAATTCTACTCAGAGAAGGTCAAATGCATATTTAAACAAGGTAATTAGTTTATGACTGCTAAAGTTTAAAGCTAAAAAAGTGAAATTTCTTTTAAAACAGACTTTCATTTATATGGAACCATTTTGCTTTATAGTCTTTTACTTTAGATTTATGCAACTTAAATTATTTGAATGAAAATCATTTTGCATGAAAATTAAGAATTACTGTAAAACTAATCAACAATTATTTCTGTTGTAATATATTTACAATCATATGCACAGCATGTAGACAATGAAAATACCACAATATCTATCAAACAAATAAATTCTTGTAAATATTTTTTTATATAGAACCATCGTCAAAATATTCTGTCACATCACTGCAAGGCACATTAGTGCAGCTTTGTCCACGACACTTTTTCAACATTGTGTAATGTAGGTCAGCTTTCCCACACCCGCACTTTCTTCCGCTGCCTTGAGTGCAGCCGCATGAAATCAATAGATTTTCTCTGGAGCAGATGGGCGTTACATGTGAATCGGAGAGAGGGATGAATCTGATTCCCTCCAGCCCCAGTTTATGAGAATAAAGCTGTTCCCTAGCCATAGCTGGACTGGTAGGTAAACTCGGTAAGAGTGGAGGCGTCCCGCATCAGTAGT
Organism: Schistocerca piceifrons; assembly: GCF_021461385.2. NCBI lineage: Eukaryota > Metazoa > Arthropoda > Insecta > Orthoptera > Acrididae > Schistocerca > Schistocerca piceifrons. The sequence goes on along the minus strand of NC_060139.1, from coordinate 284,369,171 downwards.
GGGTGGCAAACGAGATGATATGACAGTATTGTTTGCCTCATCCGCAAGTACACCAAAACATTTAAATTGGGTGGCATTTAAGTTATCATCAGGACTCTCTACTGTTTTCGTGTAGAGAGGGAGTATAAATTTGTCTTCTGCTTTTGCAATAGCGTCAGGAGGGGAAGCAGGATCGTTGAATCTCCGTTGAATGTTATGAAGTTGGGGATACCGGTTCAGTAGTTGCAGCTTTCCTTTACCAAACAAGGCTGAAGCGCAGTCGCAAACACTTACTGCATGAAGAAACACTACTGAATTCTTGCATTCATGAATAAGTGAGGAGTTACGTATATTTTTAGAATTGCAACACCTTGTTCTGATGCTAGCTCTACCTTCCTTCATCAAGATTATGTCTGTGTCATCAGGAGTAAGAGCGATAAGTAGCACAAGATAGTCTTGACCGACTATAATCACTTGATGGTAAAATTTTGAGGCATTTATTGCTTTTGCAACAATTTAAATATATGCACCGTCATCCGCAATACTGGTTTCAGTACCAAAACTGTGTAGTGTTTGTACAAGCTATGCAATAAACATTTTCTTATTGCTGAGGTTACTAAGAAACGCGGACTGTGATTCGACACATAACGTCTCCTCATTAAATAAACTTTCTCGTGAGGTCCGCTTCATCGTTCGTCCTTGGCGTTCAATAGTTTTTATGTTCAGAGAACCTTCTGAATATCTGTCAAATACAACAGCAACGTCATCTTTATAATGTCTCTGAATATAGCCTACTAAGGTTTTATAAATGTCACCAAAAATTCCATTCTTGGCCCACACGACATGGTGGATAACAAACCCTCCATCTACAACAAAGAACTTCGATTCATTATTATCAATATTCCCTTCAGGTACTTCATTGAAAAGATTGTACAGCCACGACTGTTTTGTTTTCCTCATCAATCCACTGTTTTCAAACAGACATAGGTGAAGCAATCCTTTAAATTACCATTATTCTCTGAAATAACTGCGTTTTATCTACTTCAGTTATATTTTTTTCAGCCGGCCAGTGTGGCCGAGCGGTTCTAGGCGCTTCAGTCTGGAGCCGCGCGACCGCTAAACTAAACTAAATTTTGGCCAGACAGTAACTATTATTCGAAGAGATTCTTCCTGAGAAGCTATTAATCCAGATCCTAATGAATACAATTGTTCCTTATAAACAAATGTAGTGTGTTGCAGCAAACATAGCTGAAATGTTCTGCGAATTTTCGCGTCAGTTTCTATCCTCCCACTCCTCAGTTCAACATGCTGACACTCGAAATCTAATGCAAATTGCAGAACTGTTCCATGGCTTCTCATATGTCATGGGTTATTGGTATACCTCAAATCCATCGACTCAGTACACTATCGAAGAAACCTCTTCCATGTAAAACACCTCCAACATTCTTCAGGTTCTTCATAAGCGTTTGTTATTGTCGTCATGTCGGTCCATACTCCACACCAGTCTCATCAGAGCGTCGAACAGAGAAGCAGCTGTCCTTAGTGAATTTATCAAACTCTATGGATTTCATGGTTTCTTTCAGTTTTTCCGTGTCCTGGAGGTAAAAATGACACGCCTTAGCATAAGGAAAGTGTCCAGTAGCATGGAATATTGGAAGCAAAGCTCTCACACATTCTACAGGGTGTTACACACAAAGACAGAAAATATGTTATGTGGACATGTGTCTGGAAACACTTACTTTCCATGTTAGAGCTCATTTTATTACTTCTCTTCAAATCACATTAATCATGGAATGGAAACACACAGCAACAGAACGTACCAGCGTGACTTCAAACACTTTGTTACAGGAAATGTTCAACATGTCCTCCGTTAGCGAGGATACATGCATCCACCCTCCGTCGCATGGAATCCCTGACGCGCTGATGCAGCCCTGGTGAATGGCGTATTGTATCACAGCCGTCCACAACACGAGCACGAAGAGTCTCTACATTTGGTACCGGGGTTGCGTAGACAAGAACTTTCAAATGCCTCCATAAATGAAAGTCAAGAGGGTTGAGGTCAGGAGAGCGTGGAGGCCATGGAATTGGTCCGCCTCTACCAATCCATCGGTCACCGAATCTGTTGTTGAGAAGCGTACGAACATTTCGACTGAAATGTGCAGGAGCTCCATCGTGCATGAACCACATGTTGTGTCGTACTTGTAAAGGCACATGTTCTAGCAGCACTGGTAGAGTATCCCATATGAAATCATGATAACGTGCTCCATTGAGCGTAGGTGGTAGAACATGGGGTCCAATCAAGACATCACCAACAATGCCTGCCCAAACGTTCACAGAGAATCTGTGTTGATGACGTGATTGCACAATTGCGTGCGGATTCTCGTCAGCCCAAACATGTTGATTGTGAAAATTTACAATTTGATCACGTTGGAATGAAGCCTCATTCGTAAAGAGAACATTTGCACTGAAATGAGGATTGACACATTGTTGGATGAACCATTCGCAGAAGTGTACCCGTGGAGACCAATCAGCTGCTGATAGTGCCTGCACACGCTGTACATGGTACGGAAACAACTGGTTCTACCGTAGCACTCTCCAAACAGTGACATGGTCAACGTTACCTTGTACAGCAGCAACTTCTCTGACGCTGACATTAGGGTTATCGTCTACTGCACGAGGAATTGCCTCGTCCATTGCAGGTGTCCTCGTCGTTCTAGGTCTTCCCCAGTCGCGAGTCATAGGCTGGAATGTTCTGTGCTCCCTAAGACGCCGATCAATTGCTTCGAACGTCTTCCTGTCGGGACACCTTCGTTCTGGAAATCTGTCTCGATACAAACGCACCGCGCCACGGCTATTGCCCCGTGCTAATCCATACATCAAATGGGCATCTGCCAACTCCGCATTTGTAAACATTGCACTGACTGCAAAATCACGTTCGTGATGAACACTAACCTGTTGATGCTACGTACTGATGTGCTTGATGCTAGTACTGTAGAGCAATGAGTCGCATGTCAACACAAGCACCGAAGTCAATATTGCCTTCCTTCAATTGGGCCAACTGGCAGTGAATCGAGGAAGTACAGTACATACTGACGAAACTAAAATGAGCTCTAACATGGAAATTAAGCGTTTCCGGACACATGTCCACATAACATCTTTTCTTTATTTGTATGTGAGGAATGTTTCCTGAAAGTTTGGCGGTACCTTTTTGTAACACCCTGTATATGGAACTCCCATTTCCCCATACCCTCTCTTTGGATTAAATGTAATGCCAAGACGACAAGCTGAATGTATTGTATCCATAAATGGGAAGCTTTCCCTCGTTGTTTAATGTCATCCATTGTGTTGACAAATTTATTTTTCAACTTTTCAATCACTTGATCTTTTTCCAAATCGCCGAAAGATGCACCGTTTCCACTCAAATCAAAAATACAGTCTTCAATATGTTGCTTCTCTTCCTCCATGACTGCCATTTCCTCTAGTATCATGATGGAAAGAGAACATATGACTGCAGAGTGCACCTGAATTGCCCTCGTGTATGCACGACCAGAAAGTATATGGGGAAAAGAAGCTGCATCATATACAGTCTCCAAAAGTCGACAAAGCCCACTTCTCTCATTAAGAGTCTTACTGCTCCTAGAAAACACATTATCCAGTGAAAGCCTCATAATCGAATAACTACATTAATGAATAGCTCATTCCCTCCATTGGCCTCCACTGCAACTATATCTTTAGCTTTCACGCAGAGTTGTTGATCAAACGACACGATTCATATTTGTTGCGTGGTCTTCTTTCTGTGATGGCGTAAGTTAAAGCATTTAAAATAGTACTATAATCTGTGGGCGGATTGTTGATGAATGGAAGCGCTAACACATTTGATTCTCCAGTTGTGATTTTCTCCATAAAACCTTACCATGAGGGAATAGAAAGCTGTAAAAACTTTCCCATCATCAAAGTTGCTTTAGTCAATGATTGTTCCGGGTAGATATTTTTCAGAACAATTTCTTAAATTCCAACTATATTCTGCATCGGGGTGTTAGCAGGCTGATTTTTTGGGCATTTGATGCTTGGCATGACAGAGAGTTTCGTTACTTTCTGATGTTCTATCGATCTGCCAGGAGTCACACACCAGATTCCACCCATAGCATGAAATCTACCATTGCCCGTCATTGTTGCAATACTGCAGTCAACATTATCGAAAACGAGCTGCTAGAACGAATCATTTGAAATATTTGGTTTCCAGAACTGAACGGCAGAAATCTCAAATAAAGCCACAGTGCTATATGAACAGCAGAAACCCATATTCGAGACAATTTTAACAATGCTTTTTGATCCCACTTTACGAAACCAGTACACTGCAAGACCACGTTACAGTGGGGAGATAAATGAACTAGGCCTGATAGCTGACACAATCGCATGGGATATTGTTGTACATTTTTTCAAAGAGGACTGTTCGTTACCTTTCTTTTTTGACAAAATCACTTCCTTTAAAACTTCGTTTGAAGTGTCAGGTACCATAACATCAACATTCTCTGTCAAGTCATTGATATCTGGATAATCGGCAATACTGTAAGGCGTCACGATTATTTCTTCACGGATGATAGCTGCTGCTGCTCCCACTATTCTCTTTCTCTCATGTTTTTCATTAACAGCTCGTTCATTGTACCATGGCCACTGTCACGAAAACACACAACTGAGGGATTTTTTGGTATTGTGGCAAACAAGGCACCATAAAATGGTTCAAATGGCTCTGAGCACTATGGGACTTAACAGCGGAGGTCATCAGTCCCCTAGAACTTAGAACTACTTAAACCTAACTGACCTAAGGACATCACACACATCCATGCCCGAGGGGGGGGATTCGAACCTGCGACCGCAGTGGTCGCGCGGTTCCAGACTGATGCGCCTATAACCGCTCGGCCACTCCCGCCGGCAGATACCATCACTGAAGTGTTCCCCTCAGTCGGTTATTAAGAGTTTTTGTAGTCGTTAACTTTCTGCAACAAATCGAGCAGTGAAAATTGTCATTCCCCTGAACTATCTATAAATTTGCGTAATTACTGAGAAGCAGCATCAAAGTTGGTATCTTAAGGGCGGCCTCTTTTTCGAACAGAGGAGGGTTTCGGCACTAATTTAGCATAGCAATCTTGATGTGATAATGGGCTTCTGCAGCTACTAAACACAAAACACTGTTGATGTAATCGGCAACCTTTCTACCGAAATCGTCATGGCGTTTCTCTAGTTTCTCAAGCAGCGTATACTTCACAGTTAAAGAGCGAACATCAAACACTCCACGGCGTTTGTGGAGTCGTTTTTTTGTTTCCGCCTCTATGTCACATTTTTCAGCACATATGAAACAGTCTTTTTTAAAATTGAATTGATAGGAGGAAGAGTATCTCAAACTTTTATCTTCTACTTGTACAATATAATGATTAATTAAATTCCCTATGTTACATACCTTCATCTATTCACGTCGACATACCTTGTGCACTTCAATCAATCCAGCATTCTGTAGAAGATTATGAGCTGCTGTAAGACTTACATCGATCAGAAGTAGGTTTATATTATGTAACTGTGTATCTTCAATTGTGGAGTGAGCATTCGTTGTTAGCTAATGTCCTTGATTTATGACAGAAAGTTACAGTTTTGTAATGTATATTGTAACAACCTACCCGTCACTTATCTGGTTTTGGCGTGTGTTCACCCCAGCTAATTGACTAACAGATCAACAAAGAGTGCAAAACTGCCGCAATATCGGATAACGCAAAGAAAGTAATAAGGCCCTGTGACTCCTGCTTGAACTGCAGTGGCAGTGTTGACATTAATTGATTCAGAATTTATCCCTTTTAATTAAAAAGCTATTGAACACCAGATACAAATGTTGCACATAAAATTAATTAAGAAAGTGACTTGGGATTTCCACTACTTGATTGAAAACAGATGCAGTCGATTAGCTCAAATTTATTTTAACTCAAGACCTTCAAATATCACATTACATGACTCTCCTAACAGGCAGTGGGAATAAATTGAGTTTACGTGGAGTAAAGCGCGATGAATCAAAATTAATTCCTATCAACTGACCCAGGCATAATGCGAAGTGCGAGAAGAATTCTATAATACATGGCCCATGAAACCCTTGTAGAAACTTTGTCGACTTGATCCAACAAATTAACCAGTGGCCTAACTCAAGCTGGAACGGGCGCAATATCACCGAATTCAGCGTGGCAGGGTGCGTCGTTGTGCGGACGTCGGCCGGCCTCGTGGTGCTGCAAGGCTGCACTCATCTATTCACTCCTGGCTATCTTGCTCAGTAAATAGCTGAACGAAAACTTTCTATCTCCATGCTCAATCGTTCCATTTGCTAAGTCATTAACGGCAGAGATGCTCACTCTCTCTCAGCCTAGCTGAGTAAAGAACGCCATGTCCCCACTCTAGTCAAGCTGGGAACAAAAGACCTCTACAGAGACTTCTGCCAGTCCGCTCTTTGCCTCGGTTTCCCCTCCAGCAAAATCACTTACGCCAATTGCAGAACAAGTCGCGTTAATTATGCGTCACTTCCCAGCGCTGACCAATGCCTGCTCTGGGAAGTGAACAAATTCCCACAAAATTTCTCTTACTCTCAACTTCTGCTATTTAGCTCCTCTCAGGCCACCCATTAAGGTTAGCATCTGCATAAAACACCAATTTTTCCGAAATTCTGACTCCCAGGAGAGTACTTCAAATTCCTTGGTCCTACATTCCCATCTGAGGCCGGCGTACTTCATTCTGTCGCTCTTCACCTGATTTACATCAGACTCAGCGGACTGTGAATTCAGCGTGAAGTTGCTATAGTCACAAACATGCATATTTTGGCCTCTGTTGACCACTCCACCATAGCATTGCGCGGCTTTCTCGCATGTTTCACTGAAAATGGCACGACGCACATTTATGAACAGGAGTACAAGTTCTTTGTCTGCTTCCCGGTACACCAGCATGGGGTCAACCACCCTATGACTGTCACTCTTCTTAAGGCAGCTGGAGGCCACGCCCCGTTACTGCTTTTTCAGAGTTTGAGCCACCCTAAGCTGCCTATTGTCGCTTCCCTTCGCCGCTCCCCAGCCACGCGCCGCCACCCTGCCGCGGTCAACTCTGAATACTTCCCTGGGATAAACTAGCCTCCAGTAAATTGATGCGTTTCCACAAAGTTTTCATGTCATTCCGGCCACGGTGGACGAGCTGTTCTAGATGCTACAGTCTGGAACCATGCAGGTTCGAATCCTGCCTCAGGCATGGATGTGTATGATGTCCTTAGGTTAGTTAGGTTTGTTCTAAGTTCTAGGGGACTGATGACCTCAGATGTTAAGTCACATAGTGCTCAGAGCCATTTTTTTCATGTCACGTGAATTACTTTAAAACCATCACCCAACATTAATTATTCCAATATGTCCATTCTATACCCTCTACAAGTTGCATTGTGCCTTGTCAGTCATTTTTGTTCAGCCCTACTGTTCGCTCAACATGAGTTCGGTGATCTTTAATGACTTCATGTAAGGGTCATAGTTCTTGCCATCTTACAATATATGGAAAAAGCAAATTGAATTGTTAAAAGGATAAATTATTATAATATGTGTATGATTATAAAAAAGACAATGTTTGTTGAAATCTGGTTCATGCTTAGGGCACTTGTATTTGTAACACATAAAAGACATAGAGAAGTCCATCCGCAAAGGAAGTGGCATGATGCGATGTAAAAGTTGGTTTTGGGGATCGAACTGGGCGGCTCTGTGGTGTGAACAGTACGCAGTATGTGGCTAGCCATAGCACAGTACACTTCGACGGTGCCAACAGAGGCAATTGGAAGCTGCTTTGCAAAGGATTTTTGCCTCGGATGTGGATCTGGCTATTATTTGATTTGTCGGCAAAGAAGGAATGGCTCTAAATTGTTGAAAATCCAACGCCAAGAAGAAATTTTATAGAGCATTTGAACATCAAGAGCCGTGAGTACAGTAAGCCGCCATGTCGCTTGCCACCAAAATTTCACCACTGCTTTACTAACTTCGTACACCCGGCTATGTGTATGGGCATGGACTAGTTAATTTGTGTGTGTGGTTTTAATAATAATACAAATGCCATAACTCTGCGTTCGGAAGCATATCTTCTATCCTTATCACGAACCTATGCAGGCTCCCCTTAGAAGTGCTAATAAAACCGAGTATCCTGTTTTAAATGAACAGTTCTTGCATTAAAGTGTTTCAAAGTGTTTTTTTGTTTGTCAAATGTAAAAAGATTAGCAAACGTTTAAGTTAAAACCACAAAGGTGAAGTTAGATAGGATTTTGCTAAAGTACTTTCAATTAATTGCAAAGTATAGTTTCGCAGGAATACAGTACCACATTGTATAAATTTTACTGTCTAAAACACCTGCTTCACAGGTGGTAAAAAAGGAAAGTAACTTTTGCTCATTTTAAAAATAGTGGTGTTTTGATTTCTATAATGAATGGCTGGTTTAACGAAGTTAATTGAGCTCAGTGCTGAATTTTTTTATTTTGCAAAGTAAATTATGAACTACTCCAAGTGAAGTGAAGGATTAGCTTTGTTTGAATTAGTCATTTTTTTTACTGAAATAATCACAGAGATTGATTAGTGATACTATACTAGTTTATGGGTCCCTATCATGTTCTCCACATATCAGAAAGATAAATGGACTGCTGCTAAGGAAAACTAATATATGCAGAGGAGTATAAACAGTGTATTTATGATATTATTTATCTTGATTTGTGTTTTCACATGTCAGTTAAGATAGAAGCCCCTCATGTCCAGCTTTATTTCTGCACTTCATGTAATAACATTTCAGTATTGGTTTAAGTAGTGATCTTGAGTGTAGTTGTCAGTATGGGCTTGGAGCAAATTTACTTTCCATAATTACTGGTGTGTGCGTCATTGATAATTGCTGCTACACACAGCTTAGTGTGTCCTGTGTCATTTTGTATCCTGTGTACTATTCAAAGGGAAATATTAATGAAAGTAACTTGAGCAACCAATATTCAATTTTCTTAAACATACATTTCCAAATTAATGTGCCTAAATGGGCTGGCGACCGTCCATTTTTTTTCGTTCACATATGAATTTTACCACTTTCATTAACTCCCAAGGTTGAAGTCTGTTTAGTTTTTCTGTTAATTTCACCATATTCACGCGCGCGGCCGGCCGGGGTGGCCGAGCGGTTCTAGGTGCTACAGTTTAGAACCGCGTGACCGCTACGGTCGCAGGTTCGAATCCTGCCTCGGGCATGGATGTTTGTGTCGTCCTTAGGTTAGTTAGGTTTAAGTAGTTCTAAGTTCTAGGCAACTGATGACATCAGAAGTTAAGTCCCACAGTGCTCAGAAGCATCTGAACCATTTGAACACGCGCGCGGTCAAAATTCAAAATCCTCTGAGAGGGTAACGTTAGTTTGTTTCACGGTACGCTTGTGCATCATACTTGGCAAGTTAGTCGTTACACGGGGCTTTTCCCGTGACAGGACTAAAGGTTAGGTTGTTAGGGAAGAGTGACGTATAAAACAAGTTCGCGTTGTACCCCATCCTTTCATTCCTTGCTGATGTGAATCAGAGTTTCCAAGCCCTTCGTAGTAACGATGTCTCTCATTCCGAAACAGATTTACCACAAATAAAACCAGTAGTGGGGTCCAGCAGTATTGTTTTCTCAGCCCAGAAAAAAGAAATGAGATTAAGAAGAAGCACTTCGTAACACCACAAACTGATAAATACTGTGACAGAAACAGAACTCTCTGGCACTACTCTGACAGTTCACAACATTAACTCAACTGACCTGGGCACTGAGTAGGAAGAAACGGCAGCGACAGTAGTGGGAGGGGACAGCTGAGTGAGCAGGAAGGCGAACTTGACGGTTTCATTGTCGGCACATACTCCTGATATCAACAATACTGATCGCAAAAGAAATATCAAGTACGAAATATTTCCGTAGACTTAATTACGCTTTTCATTTAAATACTTTGCTAAGTAACAAAAGCTATTACATTAACAGAATTCTGTTCCAGTTCTTATACCTCAAATGTAACTCGTATAAATGAAAAGAGGCACAAGATTTTTTCATGTATAATTTTGCGAGGAATATATTTACTAGTAAGATCTCTGATCAAAAATGAGCCTATTTGCCTATAAATTTAAAATATGGTACAAATTGACTGAGGGGATAAAAGGGGGATGCGTCCTCCCGCCCCTACGAAGGGGAAATTTTCTGTTTCTTATTACTAGACCCCATATCAGTATTTTACCGAAGTTTCGAAACTTTATACATTTTCCCCCTACTTGCTGATTTTCTTACTAATTTGCCTGGGGTAAAACTGCGTCACCTACCCACTGTGTCACATGATGTTGTTATCACAAACATCCATCGAATTAGATTGGATTGTTGAAGCATTATTTCCCTTAAAACGCAGAAAACTAATTACCACGCACTGGGATTCTGGAGTACACATTACTAACTCTGTGGATAACTCACAGTTATAAGAAATGCTAATATATACACACAACTGGGGCCATAGAACGTGAATTCTATGCGCACACAAGTGTTCCAGTGAACGAAATTTTGTCTTCGGCCCATGTTAATTTTTGTGGTGAAGCATAAAATGTTAAAATGCAAGCAGCATGCAAAAAGTACCCAGTGGCCTGTGAAACAGGAACACCTCGCATTATTCTTCATAATACTTTCAGCTTCTTTAAAAGAATTTTTTTTCTTTTTTTTTTTTTTTGCTTATAAGCAAGTATTATGTTCTGTACAAGATGTCATAGACTTCGCAGCATTGAAGATTTCAACTGCCTTTTTACGAACACAGAATTTTCATGGAAGGTGTTGCCACTCTCTGAGACTTAGTACTGCATGTCATATTCGCTACATCTTCTATTGTTACAGAGTAAATGGTAAATACGAAGTAGCAGGTACACTGTGGTTGTCATTAAATTTCCCCATGAAAAACGAGTGATCGAAGACAAATGAAACTTTTGGAATCATGTCCCAAGACGTGCGGAAGAGATTTAACCATTCAAAGAAACACGTTTAATTTCCACGTGAGAGGGTAAAACTCGTTAGTTTGTTTATGTTTTGTTAAGTACGATGTTTTCGTTCCAGGTTACAAACTTTGCTCAACGTGACGACCATCTGCATCCACGACAGCCTGAACATCATTTTACAGTGGTTCGGAGCACTTTTCGAACGGTGCACCAAGGAATATTCAGCTGTCGCGACAGCTTGTGCCCTGCTTAAAGATAGCACACTGCGTCCAGCATTGTCAGCTATTGTAGCAGTAACTTCTTCAGCAAATTGTGGCGTAATTGGCCGTCGGTTTCTCCTAGGAGCAATCCTCAAACCATCAGTTAATTCGAACTTCCGAAGCATGTTCTTTAACGGAAAGTGGACCTCTTCGCGTACCTTTAATGCGTCGATACTCGCGAAGAGTATCAGCGCTGTTGCTGTTGTTTTGATAAAAGCCCTGCTCGCCTTGTCCAGACTCATGTTGACTGTTTGCAACTGTAGCGGACACCGATGCTTGTGTTTCAGCCCTACGTTGCCGTACCAGTACCGGCGCCTAACGGCAGGTCTTGGCAGTGTCGCTGCTAACAAAGCAAATCCTGTAGCGCACAGTCTAAATGTCATTCCTGTAAAGTTGAGTATCCATAAGGTATATACTCGTAATTTCCCGTCTACACTGGCTCAAGTAGCCATAGCTTAATCATCTGTATCTTAATATTACAAGGATGAACTAGGACAGGGGAAAGAACACAGTAGAAGGCGTATGCGTAGCTTTGAGAGAGGAAGTAGTGAAGGCAGGAGAGGATCAAATGTGTAAAAAGACAAAGCCCAGTGGAAATCCCTAGATAACACAGGAAACACTGCATATATTTGATAACAGCAGAAGATGTAAAAATGTGGTAAAAGAAGCAAGCGAAAGGGAATATAAATATTTGAAAAATTCGATTGACAGAAAGTGCAAAATGGCTAAGGATGAATGGTTAAAAGACAATAATAAAAATTTGGAAGCATTTATAACTAAGTAAAGATAGATACTGCCTACAAGAAAATTAAAGAGTGAAGAAAAGAGAAGCAGCTGTATATCAAGAGCTCAGAGGGAAAACCAGCTCTTATCAAAGAAGGGGAGGCTGAAAGTTGGAAGGAGAGTGTACAGAGAGTATAGAAGGAAGATGAGCTTGAAAGTAATATTGTAGAAATGGAAGAGGATGTAGATGAAGATATGATTGGCTATTTGATACTGCGGAAAGAATGCGGCAGAACGCTGGAAGCCCTAAGTCGAAACAAGACCCCAGGAGTATATGACATTCGGTCATTATTACCGATAGTTTTTGTAGAGCCAGCCGTGACAAAACTCTTCTCTGTGGTGTGCAACATATATCAGTCGAATTAACTCAGGTGATGCTGAGAAAATTACATTATGAAACGAAACGCTTGAAGCAAAAGATGAGCTTTGTTATTTGGGCAGCAAAATAGCTATGTTGGTTGAAGAAGAGAGGTTATAAAAAGTAGACTGTTAATAGCGAGAAAAGCATTTCTGAAGAAAAGACGTTTGTTACCATCGAATACAGATTTGTCTGGAAGTCTTTTCTGAAAGTATTTGTTTAGAGTTTAGCCTTGTATGGAAGTGAAACATTGAAGATAAATTGTTTAGACGAGAAGAGAATAGAAGCTGTTGGGGATCGGTTGGTAGAACACATCCTGGAACATCAATGACTGACCAGTTTAGTATTGGAGGAAAGTGTGGAGTAAAAATCATAGGCAGAGATCAAGAGATGAATGCAGTAAGCAGATTCAGAAGGATGTAGGTTGCAGTAATTACTCGGAGATGAAGGGACTGGCACAATGTAGAGTAGCATAGAGAGCTGCGTCAAACCCATCTTCGGACTGAAGACACAACAACACTACCATCACCGTAGCAGTGAGACTGTGAGCTGCTACTTCTGACGTTTTGAAGGAAAGGTTGTAATGAAATCTCTCAGCATTTCGTAACAAATTTCTAACGATGTCTCATCCCCTGTACACAACTGCTGTACTTGAGAACTGTTCATTAGGGCTAAAGACGTTGTCTTACGGCTCATTTATAAGTATCTAGAGTAGAAGCGGCCTACTCTGGATACTACCTGCACTTTTGACGACGTCGCTTCAATAAGGACTCCGTAAGAGTTACGAATGCTATGAATCCTTCACTCCAGCGACACAGCAGTTAGTAAATTACGCAGTCAGGTGTACTGTGTAGTTGGCGGAGCCGTACCAGTGTGCTGAGTGGCTGAAGCATTACTCAGGGAACTAGCTGGATGTGCCTGGTGTTCCAGTTTTATGGGGCGGCGAGGGTACATAATTGTGAGCAACATCCCGCGTCTGGCCGCACATAAATCTGCGGCTCCCTGTTCCGAATGCACTGGCTGCGGCGGCATTCCCGGCGTGTTATTGTTTCTGCGTTTGGATGGCCTTGAATTAATGAGACAGCGCGGAATGGATGCGGCATCCCCGGCGCCGCCCCACCTCCTACGTCTGTATCTGCAGTCCACCGCTTCTTGTCTCCGCCGGGGCTTCTTGCGCTAGGGGCGGCGCGCGCGGGCGGAAGCTAGGGTATTCTGGAAAACACATACGCGGTTGCCGAACTTACTGAAGATCCATCAAGAAACAGACAAAATAAATCTGAAGAAAGGTCAGATGTTTAGTGAAATGATTTCTTTAAAAGTAAGAAACAGTGTACATGAGAATGCTGGAAAGTAATGCATCCGAATGTTTTATGCCATTGTCAGTGTCGGTTGAGGTATTAAGAGGGCTATTCAGAAGATAATGTCCAATGGGTGGTGAAATAAAGATCACTGCGAAACTTAGTAACAGTTAGCTACACCTTCAACCTACTTCTCTACATAGTTTCCTCTCGTAGCGTTGCACCCTCGTCATAGAAGGCAGCCGCCTGTGCTTTTCGCCAGTTCTCTTCGCTTGTCTACAGCTCTTTGTCTGTGCCAAAATTTGTCTTCACAGCCAGCGGTACATGTGAGTAGAGATAACACTCAGGGAGAGCAAATCAGACTGTGTGGTTGGTGATCAAACACTTCCCATCGAAAATCCTTCAGGATCATCTTCATTGCCCCTGCAGAGTGCAGTCGCGAATTGTCATGTAGAAGGAAACGCATGAAATTTATGTTTTGTGGGCTGCATAGCTTCAGGAGAAATGTCCCACCAGGACATCATACCTTCCAGCCATCTTTACGTGCTCACTGTGCGTTCAGATCTGAAAAGAGCGACGTGACGCGATCGACGGGCATACTCGAGACACTGCCCAACACATCAGTTCAAAGCTTCAACAGATTTTCATTGTGGTTTTCTTTTCGCTACCCATCGAACCTTACTTTCCAAATAGCCCTTGTACGAGGGTAAGTAAATTATTATCCGCAAAGTAGTTATAAAATTTTATTGTAATCAAATAGGAAACTCACAAGAACGTAGTTTTTCGACATAGTCTCCTTGCGTTCGAATGCACTTGGTCCATCGTTGTACAAACTTCCTGATGCCCTCATAAAAGAAGGTTCTCGGTTGAGCTGCGAGCCAGGAATGCACCGCTTCTTTCACTGCTTCATCCGAGGCAAATCGACGACCACTTAATGCCTGTATGTGTGGACCAAACAAGTGATAGTCAGAAGGGGCAAGATCGGGACTATATGGAGGATGATCCAGCACTTCAAATTTGAGTTTCTGGAGAGTTTCAGCAGTGTGGGCAGCAGTATGCGGACGGGCATTGTCGTGAAACAACACACCTTTTGACAGCAATCCTCGGCGTTGGCTTTGAATTGCAGGCTTTATCCTGGCAGTAAGCATCTCACAGTAACGTACACTGTTTAATGTTGTTCCTCTTTTATCATAATGTTCCAGTACTGGACCTTGTGCGTCCCAAAAAACCGTAAGCATCAGTTTTCTTGCTGACGGTTGGATCTTGAACTTTCTCTTGCACGGTGAATTTGGATGTTTCCATCCTGTACTCTGCTGTTTGCTCTCCGGCTCGTAATGGTGGATCCATGTGTTGTCACCAGTAATGATCCTGTCTAAGAAGTTGTCCCCTTCGTTACCATAGTGATCCAAATGTTTTTTGCACATGTCCAAGCGCGTTTGCCGGCCGCTGTGGCCGAGCGGTTCTAGGCGCTTCAGTGTGGAACCGCGCGAGCGCTACGGCCATGCCTCAGGCATGGATATGTGTGATGTCCTTAGGTTAGTTAGGTTTAAGTAGTTCTGAGTTCTAGGGGACTGATGACCTCAGATGTTGAGTCCCATAGTGCTCAGGGCCATTTGAACCATTTTTTGAATCAAGCGCGATTGTTTATGCAACTGTGTGAGTTGTTTTGGGACTCCTCTTGCACAAACTTTATGAAACCCAAGTCTGTTGTGGATGATTTCGTAGGCAGAACCGTGACTAATTTGCAGACGATGTGCCACTTCGTCAATAGTTAATTGTCTGTCTAAGAGAATCATTTCACGGGAACGCTCAATGGTTTCTTCATTTGCGGTGGTAAACGGTCGTCTGGCTCCTTCATCGTGCGTAACACTTGTGCGACCATTTCGGAATTTTTCAATCCATTCGTAGACATTTCATTGTAGCAAAACACTGTTGCGGTACTGTACCGAAAATCTTTGATGAATTTCGGCCCCTGATACGCCTTACGACCGCAAAAAACGAATCACTGAACGTTGCTCTTCTTTGGTGCAAGTAGACAGCGGAGCAGCCATGATTAACAGCACGGCAGCGATAACGAAACTAACTTAGCAGCTTGAAAACTGCAGAGATATAACAACAAATAAAGAAAGCATGCGTATCAACGTAAAACGACGGTACTACCAAAATGAACAAAAAATAACTAAATTGCGCATAATATTAACTTACGTATTACATGTCGTGCACATTCCTCGGTCGAATTTCCAATTTCGCTACCGCAAGTTCCAACCCTCTACCGCTAGAGGGCTCAGAATTGTAGGGTACAATATGGCCGTGTGTAAGGCTGGATTTCAACAGGCATGAATTTCATACACGTGCATTGCCCCCATCACCACTCGCGTTGAGCCATCTTACATATCGAAACAGCCTTTTTGCAAACTGTCATGCCAACATCTGCATAAGGTATGTAAGTCAAAGGGCGTTTAACTTTGATGCAGTATGCCATCACTTCCTGCCTTCATTTGACGCCATCTTGAAACTCGTGTAAGTGGCGTTTCTAACTTCGGTGTGTGTAAACGCAAGAATGATGGTGGGAGAGTGCACATATAAGAAAGTCATGCCTGTGGAAGCCCGACTTAACTACACTACTGGTCATTAAAATTGCTACACCACGAAGATGAAGTGCTACAGATGCGAAATTTAACCGACCGGAAGAAGATGCTGTGATATCCAAATGATAAGCTTTTCAGAGCATTCACACAAGGTTGGCACCGGTGGTGACACCTACAATGTGCTGACATGAGGAAAGTTTCCAACTGGTTTCTCATACACAAACAGCAGTTGACCGGCTTTGCATGGTGAAATGTTGTTGTGATGCCTCGTGTAAGGAAGAGAAATGCGTATCATTACTTTTCCGACTTTGATAAATGGCGTATTGTAGCTTATCGTGATTGCGGCTTATCGTATCGCGACATTGCTGCTCGCGTTGGTCGAGATCCACTGACTGTTAGCAGAATATGGAATCTGTGGGTTCAGGAGGGTAATACGCAACGCCGTGCTGGATCCCAACGGCCTCGTATCACTATCAGTCGAGATGGCAGGCATCTTAACCGCATGGCCGTAACGGATCGTGCAGCCACGTCTCGATCCCTGAGTCAACAGATAGGGACGTTTGCAAGACAACAACCACCTGCACGAACAGTTCGACGACGTTTGCAGCAGTATGGACTATCAGCTTCGAGACCATGGCTGCGGTTACCCTTGACGCTGCATCACAGACAGGAGCGTCTGCGATGGTGTCCTCAACGACGAACCTGGGTGAACGAACGGCAAAACGTCATTTTTTCGGATGAACAGAGGTTCTGTTTACAGCAGCATGATGGTCGCATTCGTGTTCGGCGACATCGTGGTGAACGCACATTGGAATCGTGTATTCGTCATCGCCATACTGGCGTATCACCCGGCGTGATGGTATAGGGTGCCATTGGTTACACGTGTCGGTCACCTCTTGTTCGCATTGACGGCACTTTGACAGTGGACGTTACATTCCAGATGTGTTACGACCCGTGGCTCTACCCTTCATTCGATCCCTGCGAAACCCTACATTTCAGCAAAATAATGCATGACCACATGTTGCAGGTCCTGTACGGGCCTTTCTGGATACAGAATATGTTCGGCTGCTGCCCTGGCCAGCACATTCTCCAGATCTCTCACCAATTGAAAACGTCTGGTCAATGGTGGCCGAGCAACTGGCTCGTCACAATACGCCAGTCACTACTCTTGACGAACTGTGATTCAGTGTTGAAGCTGCTTGGACAGCTGTACCTGTACACGCCATCCAAGCTCTGTTTGCCTCAATGCCCAGGCGTATCAAGGCCGTTATTACGGCCAAATGTGGTTGTTCTGGGTACTGATTTCTCAGGATCTATGCACCCAAATTGCGTGAAAATGTAATCACATGTCAGTTCTAGTGTAATATATTTGTGCAATGAACACCCGTTTATCATCTGCATTTCTTCTTGGTGTAGCAATTTTAATGGCCAATAGTGTAAATCGATGCGTCAGAAACAACTCAGAAACCTGAAAGCACTAATTCGAAGAGTTCGTCCACGCGTGGAGCACCCTCTCATTCAGCATGAGAATGCCAGGGCACACACGAGCACTACGACATCTGCAACCATCCCACGCCTTAGGCTCACTGTCACCGATTATCTTCCACACAGTCCCGACTTGGTCCCCTCCGACCTTTATCTGTTTCCAGAACTTCAACAATATCTTCGAGGGCTTAACTTTGATAGCGATGAGGCGTTGCAAGCACAGGTGAGAATGTGGCTCCGTCAGAAACGTCAAACTTTGTACAGTTTCGGTATCAATAAACTGGTCTCTCATTGGCAGAAACGTGTTCATCGCCAGGGTGTCTGTGTTGAGAAATAAATATGTAGGCATGAAGAATAAGGATGCAGAATGTTAATAACGTTTGCTTTATTTGAAACGTTTTAAGAGTTTTCGCATAAAAATTTCGGAAGCATTACTTTCAGGACGCCATCGTAGACTACAGAAACTTTTGAAACGACTCTGAATGATTCTCGAAATCACGTACAAAACTCAGATGCTCATATCCTCTAGTACCTTTATAATTCCAAGATCCTGAGTTAAACATTTAAATTTAAACTCCCAGTCGGCACCTCATTTGTTATCCATGTTTCCGAGCATCATCCAAAGGTACGTCATATGATTCTCTAATCTATTTTTTTTTTTTTACCTTTAGACAAATCATTTCACAAAACATTTGACCGTTTTCTCACAGTTTTTATTTTCAACTTGTTTTTCAGAAACCATGAAATATAATATATTTCTGTACGGATTGGTTTTCTGTTGTTATTAAAAGTATATAAGTAAGGAGGAACAAGAGAAGTTTCAATTTAGTTTCTGATTTGATTTTTTTGATACTTCACTCACACAGTTGGCAGCAGCTGTTCAGAAAATCTTTCAGTTTTTCCATTTCCTACTCTTTGTCTGATTATGGAACTTCGGAAAAAGAAATTCCCTCAAATCACTACTTGGTAACATGTTCAGTTCTGGTTCTATTTTTCTTTTGAATTCTGAACAAAAAAAGTATATTGATAATTATTCCACTTTGCACCAGTTGCTATTTATCTGATCACATATTAGCACTGTTGCTTAAGGAACCTAGGTTCGAATCCGGTTGGCTGTTAAATTTTCTGTTTTTCATACAATTCTATGTCAGTTTGCATTAATCCTTTAGAAACACGACCATGGCCAAGTGATCTTGTTAAAGGAATAACTCTAATTTTGCTTATAGCAGAACAGTACAGGTTTTGTACGTGATGTTACTGTGACTGGGTTGTATTATTGCTGTTACTACACTGTCCAGTCACGTTAATGTGAACACCTGTAAAGAGCCAAAATAACGACCTTGTGCAGCGCGAACCGCTGCGAGACGTATGGGAAGAGAATCAATAAAGTTCTGTAAGGTGCCGACAGGGATGTGAGTCCATATCGACTCCAGTGCCGTGTCCAGCTGCGATAGGTTTCTCTGTTGAGGATCCATGCTGCGAACAGCCCGATCGAGGTGGACCCCGAGATTCTCGACTGTGTTGAAGTTCTGGGAGTTTGCTTCGGTAAACTCATCCTTGAGGTCTTCAAACCACACACGTACAACGCGAGCTATGTGACACGCTGCATTGTCCGCCATGTGGCTGTCATCGTGCTAAGCAAAAACAAATTGCATGTAGTGATGGACATGGCCTACGAAATTAGATACATACTATTGTTTATCCATTGTGCTTTCCAGAATGTCGAGATGACCGAGGCGAATACCACGAAGACATTCCCCGGACCACAGCGCACCTTCCGACGATTGTTGCAGTGTGTTTGCTTGCACACGTTTCTGTCCGATGGACCATAAAACGTGAATCATCTGAAAAGGCTACAGTTGTGGTCCAGTTGCGGTACTGTTATGTAAATTCCAGCCTTCGTCGCCGATAAACAGCGTGGGTGCATGAATACAATGCTGGTAGCCCCTTGATTCTTCTGGGTGATTAGTTCCTCAACAGTTGTACATCTATTCATCGGTACACAATCCCGTCGTTTACCCCTGCCATCTGTGGCTCGTGGTGCACCACTGTTGCCTCGGTGCCAATTTCTGATAGCACCATTTCGCCCTGCATGGTACGCGAGGACTATTCTTGAAGTGAGGTCCGATCGATCGCGAAATGCAAACCACTCCATCGGGCACGAAATGGAAACCACAGAGAAGATACGATGAAGTTCTGCATAGATGTGTTGGGCAGTGTCTCTAGTATGCCCATTCATCGCGTCACGTCGCCCTTTTCAGTTCTCAGCCCACTGTGAGAGCTAAAGATGCCCAGAAAATCGTGTCTCCCACCAAGTATGAATACCTGTGAGAGGTTTCGCCTGATTTCATGCAGCCCACACAACACAAGTGTCATGCACTTCCTTCTTCACGAAAATTCTCGGCCGCACACTGCAGGGGAATGAGGACACTCCTGCAGCGTTTTCTATAGGATGTGTTTGACCACCCACCACACAGCCCGGTCTTGGCTCCATCTGATTTTCATCTCTACTCGCATGAGCCACTCGTTATGAAGGCAACATTTTGGCACGGACAACAAGTTGAAGATGAGTTTAGAGAATTGGCAGAAAGCACAGGCGGCTGCCATCTATGGCGAAAGTATTAGAAAGTTGGTACAATGCTACGACAAATGTGTCAGTAGGAGCCGCGACTATGCAGGGAAGTAGCTGGAAGTTGTAGCTAACTGTTTAAAATAAAATACTTTTGGTTTTTACTATGTTTTCCATTTTGTGACTCAACGATCCTTACTTTACAAACAGCCCTCGTACTTCAACCACTGCGGCACTTTACAAACTTAGCCATTCTGGAAATGCTTCCTATCTTATTCTGAAAGCTAGTAACGTGCCCATGTTGACATCAGATAAATCGCTTCGCTTCCACATTACGACAATGACTGTAGTCACCCTTTATATACTCTCCATTGCCAGTTCTACCAACTGCCGTCTGTGAATGGCTGTTGCACGTTGACATCGAACATGGGCGGTGGCCACATTAATGCCACTGACCGTCTATAACCGAAAGGAGTGTTGTACCTTGCCTTCCTGTGACTCCTCTTTGTATTCTCATTTGGTTTCTGTAGATTTTGTAGATTATTCAAGTCTCTCTACTTTACTTCGAATCTTTTAACGATTGTGAGGATCTCATTCCATCTTACGCTGTTGAAGTCTTTTACCAGCTACAAAGATGTTACGAAATAATCGTAATTGATCTTCAGTACTGCTTCCATTACTGAGGCCGGGTTATAAATAACTCTCTTTGTACCTTTTCTTCCTGTAACCAAACTGATCTTCGTCCAGTGCCGTCCTACAGCATAGGAAATTCCTCTTCGACATATGGAATGGGTTGTGTCGTCTTTGCCCCACAAGCGAAGCACATAATCTCGGAGAGACTGTTGGCACCATTGCCTTTCTAAATAGCTTGTGTACGTTCTGAGTACTACAGGCCCCAATACTGTGCCCCGCGGCAACGCTCGTATCCGAGCGTCTGTCTTCCTTCTTTCTCTCTCTCTCCACAAACTTTCGACGACCCTGCCTGCTCCCGCGTTCATGCTATTGATCGCCTTTAATATAACACGTAATTTCGTGTCGTATTTTACAGTTGGCTTTCATTTCGTGCTTTAAAATCTCGGTGCCAGCAGCGGCTGTGTAACCTGACGACCGGATAACTCATCCCGTCGGAGCCGTAAAACTGTCCGGCACAGAATCTTTACGGCGTAATTAACGTGGGCGCACGATATAATGAAATGACTGTGATAACCCTGAAACGGGGACAAAAAGCAGAAGCACCAGTCTCCTGGACTTTGTCTTGTCATCCACGTCATACGCTCTTGAACATATTGCGTTCTCGAACTCGTAGAAACGTACGAGGAAGATTCATAGTGGCAACATTTACTGGATTTCAGAGTCTTCGCGCTGTAAACTCCACCTGGCGTAATAGGTCGTGATAATCTCAGTAAATGTGATTTACGGCTTTAATCAATTTCTACATTTATTGTGCTTCAGAAACTTTCCAGTATAATCTCTTCAAGCGTAATAATACCCGAGCAGATCAGGAAATGTGAATTACAGCTTGAGGCAATTTCGTTGCAATTCGACGCAGAGAAAATATTTATACAATTGTGGAAAGTTGTCTACTGGATTCATTCTTATTTGTTATAATGAACATTACGAGACCCTCAGCAAAAGACGTGTTAATGTGAGTCACGAGTCCTTTAGTGCTGCTCTTCTCACAAAGGTTTCTTCACAGTTAATCTAGTTTTGCATTCATATGAATTTACTTTTATTTGCGACTCACGTTCCAATGATATATGGGTACACAGTAAATAGCGATAATGTGTCGAAGTCGATAATTATACATTCATACAATACAGAGTTTTCTGAGTGACTTAATAAAGAAGATTAGATAAATTGTCAGGTTCATAGAAAGGCCAATAAATCCCTTAGATCATTTAGAAGCAAAAGCAAAATGTAAGAGGAAATCTGGAGAAACAAACTTCGAAAATTTTACTGGACGCAATGACGCAGTGTAACTGCATGTTCTACATTACTGAACAATTTCTGGTTACCGTGCTAGCTAATCAGGAAACAAACTTCGGGAAGAAGTCGGAAGGTAAGAGTCAGGGAGCAAGGGCAGGTAATCGTTCTACTCAACCTTTAGGGAAATATGTGCCATCTTCCGTTACAAAGAAGAATTCACCACGCTGCAAATAAGGAATTGTTGGACGATTTCTGACCGTCTACCAAGCTTTCCAGACGCACTGGTCATGTCCAAGGACCTCTTCCGGTAGGAGATGTGCGCTTACTTACTCGGTTAACAAATCACAGGCCACAGTTCAAGTGACATAACTGGATATGCACAAGCCGAATTAATTTTAATGATTGTAAAACCAAATAACGCACTCTGATTATTTCTGTTCCGGTGAAGCAACCGTTTGTTACCGATGACAAGGATAAGAAAAATCCGAGGAATATGAGAAGAAGCGAATGTGAAACTCATTAGTTAGGTAGAATAGGGAGTGTCCTGGTGTCACTTACACGGACATAAAAGAACTCACGAAACCACAGTCTTTGGTTGGCTAGAATGGGTCTTGTTCGTGAAAGACGAAGGAAACCTTGTTTGCAAAGAACAGGTAAGATCACACATGCTCTGCAACCTTCGGAGAAGGACGCTTTTAACTTGATGATCGCCATCATAGTGGCTTTGATAATAGTTTTCTATGTTATAATGGGAGGGATGTAGCCTGAAATCCATATTTATGTTTAGTCCATGTGTTGATTTAATGCTTTGGCGAATTATGTATGTTACAGATACTCTCCCTCTTCGTTGTGTTCTGCTGGTCGTGTCATGAACTACAACGACAGCTGTACTAGTCTCGATCATCAGAAACTATTTCTGGAATATGAAGCTCCATGAAGAGTCTTCTTTACGAGTGGAGGGTGCTGACGACTATGCCACTTCAATTACGGGTTTACACACACATCACAAGACTCAAATTAAGTTGGATAAAACTATCTCATTTTTTAGTACTCCAGCATTAAGCCAATAATCTTGTAGCCTCCCCCTTCCTAATCGGCCTACTGGATTGCGATATAACTGAGCGTGATCGCATGTGCCTAATGAAATTTTACAGCGAGTAAGGCTATCGTTACCGAAGGAAAATAACGCCGGTTAGTTGGAGGAAAGTGTGCAACAGACCCTTCTGAAGGAAGAATCTGTTGAAACTTAAGGTAAATACTGATATTAATTTTGAAATGGATGCAGTTTAGTGCTGCCGCTGATGAACCGCTATGGGGAAAAAGGGTATCACGTAATATTTATTACAAAAATTACTGATAATACAAAGAAAACACTAATTAGCTCAAAATTGGATAATTAATCGGTTGCCAGCCCGCTAGGGCAATGAATCTCCAAAATCTTAAGAAATGTAATGACAAAGAAATTTAAGCAAATAATCACTGGCGCTGCAACAGAAGATTGTCACGCTTTTCCACAGCGCAACAGTTCACGAGAAAATAAATGGATCAGAAAGTATTGTGTTTGCAGTTACTTATTCTGAAATACTAAATTTTGAAAGCAAAATTAAATTGAGTTACTGGTTGAATGAGTGACTGGCTTAACTTAAACTCTCTTACGTAAAAAAAAAAAAAATTGCTTTCAGTAACCTCAGTGTAACGTAATGCAGAATTTAGAAAAAGACAAGCAATTTACTATTGATTATTGAAAGAATGAATTGAATTTAGTTTAAGTAAATGAGCAACTGATTTTACTTTTAAAATAACAACAATAAATTACATACTAAGCCAGCAGAAGTCACTCGATAAGCTAAATAGAGAATAAAACAAACTCCGGACTCTTAATTTGTGCTGTGTCTTTAGTTATTAGTTTTGCCAGTGAAATTTTACTTTACTTTAAGTAGCCTCTGTCATGTAATACAAGAATGAACAGTTATTGAGGCAGAAAATTTAGACTGAAGCTCGTCATTAGCAAACACACAAAACTGGCAGTAAATATTTAATCAGTTCTCATATTATTACGACACTCGGTGATTGCATGGAAAGGAATGGGATCTTGCTTGGTAATAATGTCTGAGGACAATGACAACACAGGAGCTCTACAAGTTTTAACTATTCCAATCTAGTATTCAATATATTCATACTTTGTGAAATAAATGTTGCTGGGCATTGCCAAAGAGAGTTTATAATTTGTCAGTTAACAGTCTTACGATGTTGTAGCTGTGCGGACGACGAAGAATGTAACCGACGACAATGCTGAACTTCCGTTGTTGCTGCTGTTACAGTTCGAAGAGAAGAACCCCGAGTCGTCTCC
The DNA here is from genome assembly GCF_021461385.2 of Schistocerca piceifrons. Lineage (NCBI taxonomy): Eukaryota > Metazoa > Arthropoda > Insecta > Orthoptera > Acrididae > Schistocerca > Schistocerca piceifrons. Next base: position 284,344,567 of record NC_060139.1, on the reverse strand, counting down.
CGAGCCACGGATAATTATGGGTCAGGCAGTAGCTGGAACTGCAGCTTTCTCCGCCTGTCCACTCCTACAGTGCGGTCAGTACTCGCGGGTTAACGAATCAGGCGCGTCTACTCTGGCACAAGCTCCCAACCAACACTTCCGCACTCTTTCATGACTCAGGCTGCTCCGCCTTCTCTCTGCTCCACACGCAGCTTTATAAACTGCACAGCTACAGCCCTTTGGTCGTTGATATCGATACATTTCAATAAAGTTCCCTAGACTATTACCCAGAAATTTACAATATTTTCATTATAATCATAATAAATTGTACACAAATACTGAATTTAATTGATGAAAGGAGAAAATATAAAAATGCAGTAAATGAAGCAGGCAAAAAGCAATACAAACGTCTCAAAAATGAGATCGATAGGAAGTGCGAAATGGCTAAGCAGGGATGGCTAGAGGATAAATGTAAGGATGTAGAGGCGTATATCTCTAGGGGTAAGATAGATACTGCCTACAGGAAAATTAAAGAGACTTTTGGAGAAAAGAGAACCACTTGCATGAATATCAAGAGCTCAGATGGAAACCCAGTTCTAAGAAAAGAAGGGAAAGCAAAAAGGTGGAAGGAGTATATAGAGGGTCTATACAGGGGCGATGTTCTTGAGGACAACATTATGGAAATGGAAGAGGATGTAGACGAAGATGAAATGGGAGATATGTTACTGCGTGAAGAGTTTGACAGAGCACTGAAAGATCTAAGTCGAAACAAGGCCCCGGGAGTAGACAACATTCCATTAGAACTACTGACAACCTTGGGACAGCAGCCCTGACAAAACTCTACCATCTGGTGAGCAAGATGTATGAGACAGGCGAAATACCCTCAGACTTCAAGAAGAACATAATAATTCCAATCCCAAAGAAAGCAGGTGTTGACAGATATGAAAATTACCGAACTATCAGTTTAATGAGCCATGGCTGCAAAATACTAATTCTAATGGAAAAACTGGTAGAAGCCGACCACGGGAAAATCAGTTTAGATTCCGTAGAAATGTTGGAACACGTGAGGCAATACTGACCCTACGACTTATATTAGAAAATAAATTAAGGAAAGGCAAACCTACGTTTGTAGCATTTGTAGACTTAGAGAAAGTTTTAGACAATGTTGACTGGAACACTCTCTTTCAAATTCTGAAGGTGGCAGGGGTAAAATACAGGGAGCGAAAGGCTATTTACAATTTGTACAGAAACCAGATGGCAGTTATAAGAGTCGAGGAGCATGAAAGGGAAGCAGTGGTTGGGAAGGGAGTGAGACAGGTGTTATTCTATCTGTATATTGAGCAAGCAGTACAGGAAACAAAAGAAAAATTCGGAGTAGGAATTAAAATCCATGGAGAAGAAATAAAAACTTTGAGGTTCGCCGATGACATTGTAATTCTGCCAGAGACAGCACAGGATCTGGAAGAGTATAAAATTAATAAAATTAAATAAAATAAAATATTATATTAATTATTTTATCTGTATGATTGTCTCTCCTATGAGTCGTCAGGTTTTAATTATTCGGTATCAGACGCTTGACAATGGCTTTTTCGTAAAGGCAATGTTACTCGTAGTTGACCGTGAAATAAAACTGTAATAATCGGACTTCGTAATTAAATCGTTTCCAAAGACTGCTGCGGTAGGTGCGGACTCATAATCTAAATCTCAATATTACAATAATTTGCCAGCCATGCCAAAACGTCGTACAGAGGTGATTGTCTACTAAACAAAAAAATTACACAGTTAGTTAAATCAGATATATTCAATGAATAAGCCTACAGTTCATAATCCTACTTACTTTTATAAATATAAATTCTTTTCAGAATCGAGTGCCTAGTATGGTTGCAACTCGCAGTAATTTTCTATAACATGAAATATGGCGGTGTGCCAGACAATAAACTAAAATACGTGCTTCTCGCACCACTTCAACCAGAGCTCTCCTTTCTTAATCGAACATACGAGTAACGTAATTGTGCTTTTGTTTTATCAGCGACACAGCGCTGCAGTTGTGTGCCATAGGCTTTATTTATTTGTCACTGATTATTTATTTAATTAATATCTCGCGTTTCCGAGGAAACTCACGCTCGGCATGCAAATGTGCCTTTATATTGCCCCCTGAATTGCGAGGCGAAAGGACACACCTGCAGGTGAGCAATTCACCTAAAGGCACAAGAAAATCTAAGTTATCTACAACTATTTACATGACCTACATTATACACATTATACACATTATATACAAACTTTGAATGACGCGGGTGCGCCGTAAAAGTTCTTATGTTGGCAGATAGAGTGCGCGCATGCGCAGAAGCGTCTGTGTGACTGCCGTTATGTCGTACAGTTAGATCACGCGGCACAGTATTGCAGTTCATATTGTTCGTGTGCGCGCGTTTCTCAGTCGTTGCACAAAGAAAATATTCAACCAAGATTACATATGAAGACTACATTTTATGACAGGTAACTTAGTTTTAAATTTACAATATTCGTTATAACACAATACAACTTAGATTGTTGAATGTTCTTAGTTACATAGCATTGTTTTGAAATACTTCAAAGAAAAATGTCCGTATGTTTCAGGTGCGTTGACCTATACACATCGTGTCGTTATCACAGTTCATATTCATCTGCTGCACAATAATTTTTTACAGGTTAGTATCGTCGTGGTAAAGTTTTTTGATCATAGTAACATCGTTGTATAACAACGTGATTAATACATAAGCGTGTCCATTTCCTATTTCCATTATAGTCGTTGTGATGCAGTTTGTTGTGAGTAAAAGCATTGCTTATTACAGATCAGACGTGACCCGTCGAGTAATTGGTCCACGTGCAGTTCGTTTTTTTTTTTACATTCCGTGGAAGCTTGGTTGCAGAACCTCGGACGGCACATAGCTGGCGTCGATCCTTGGACAGTCCAGGTAAGAGTGTCCGTCACATTTCGAGAACATTTCATTCCCTGAAGTTCCAACCAAAATTCTTCCACCCGTCGTGTTGTTTTCTGGACAGGCACTTTGTGTCCATTTAATCCAGTTAACATCTTGAAGTTGGGTACTGTAGTAATGTCACTAGACGATGCACGAATTATGCACTTCACATTTTCAGCTTTTTTTGCTGAATATAGCTCACCTAAATGTTCGTAGTTATTAATCAAGGAAATCGTTCATCGCGTTTACATAGGTACGATGCATAATGAATGGCATTAACCGTTTCCTTCACATAGGTTTCTGCGTAGTTGCAGAGTTAGTAATGTTCGTTAATGTCCGTGAACAGAGGTTCACTATGCAATGTCTTTTTGGCACTCGTTTTGTTCAAGTTTTTACATGATACATCAGTTTAAAAAAAAAAAAAGTAATTATACATACACACGTCACATATTTTCTTAGTATAAACATAATACAGTTGCACATAAACATGTTTACATCATCATTACATCGCTGTAGGTTATTACATTGTGTCACATTTGATTACATGAATTGCAGATATTTACATCCTCTTTAGCGGTTTTGCTGGGATATTATCGATGTTTTTTGTGATGTCATCTGAAATTAAGATAGGTTAGACACAACATTCATTACATCAGTAGGCAAGACCAGGCGTTTTCACTACTCAATAAATATTCAAAATAGTAAGAGAGAGAAAATGTTCGATTCCTCGCGTTTTGCGCGTGTGTGTAGAGTGTCCGTGTGGCCTTGACTACTGATAGATGCTTTTCGTGTTGAGAGATGTGCGTCTAATCTATTTCTCAAAGTAAAAGATCGCTTCACAGATGACGTCTATCAGTTCGTCAGGTGTCATACCAAGTCAGTGGTACCTACAATAACAAATGTTCCGTGAAAAATTAATATGTCATTCACTGCTACGTAATCATAAATTTTACTTTAATATTCAGTCTTCTCGGTGGAGCCGCGGCATTGAAAGAAAAGTTCTTCTGTCTTCAACTGCGACTCTGGAACGCTGAAATGAAAATTTCTATACTACTTATTATCTGTGTTGTAGCAACAGAGTTTTTCGAGTTGCTTAGCAATATTTTGATGGGTATGACTTTGACATTATTCAGCATGAAATGCTCTAAGATCTCTGTGTGCGTATAGCCCAATAATTTTGTTAGTTCTACGATGTTGTAGCAGACGCCACTTAGCGTTGCGTCGTTTGAGTGCAACAGATTTATGATGAGTACGAAGTAGTACAAGCATTCCTACCTCGAATTTTTGTTTTCTTTTTATTATGTTTCTGTGATGTTTGTTTCGTATTTGTGCGTGATGTGTCAATGTAGTCAATACTTCTTTTATTTTCTGTTCAGGTGTGATTTCCTTGTCTGACAACTTAGGTAATGGTTCTATCCACTGATCGTTCTGTTTGCAATTGAACATGATCTCGTTAGGTGTGTAATTTGTATCGTAAATATTTAAGTTATTGTGTACGTCTTCGAAAAGACTTAGGTAGGACACCCAATTAGTATGTTTTGATGAAATATAGGTCCTCATGAATCGATTTAATTCTCGGAAAAGTCTCTCAGTCGCGTTACATTGTGGACTAAACCTCGAAATAAATATACTTTTAATGTTATTGTCCTTCAAGAAATTTCTCCATTTGTACCCAGAGTAGTATGCTGCATTATCTGATAGTATTGCTTTAGGTTTTCCCACGTGCGTCAGGTAATCACTTGAGAATCTTCGTATTATAGCACTTGCAGTGGCGGATTTTAAAGCATAAAGTTTAACATGTTTAGAAAATATATCGTAAAACGCTAAGATATATTTGACGCCTCCAGAGCTTGCTGGATGCGGTCCACTAATGTCAGTACACAGAATTTCCAGGGGTTTACTAGGTAAAACAGAATGTAAATCTGTTTTTGTGGATAAATTCTGGGGTTTTGATTTTTGACATATGACACATGTTTTCAGTTCCCTGTATATTTTTCTTCTCATATTGCTAAAATAACAGTATGTACTGAGCTTCGCTAAACACTTTTTTGTCCCATAATGACCCCAAACTAAGTGTGTGTGCCAAATTAAATTACGTTCAGACTCTTTGGGAATGCATACACACCAGTTAGTAGCATTTGGATGTCGTCGATAAAATAACACATCATTGTGTAACTTGTAATACTTAGTCGAAGGATGATTGTGTTTTTCTACCAGTAATGTTATTATCTTATACCAGTGAGGTCAGATTTTTGTAATTCAGCCATGTTTCTGCACATATCAATATAATATTGGTGATACTGCTTGTCTTGCATTAAGAGAATCCTGTAGTCATTTATATTTTCTAAGTCACTGTTGGTATCATTCATACCTTGTGGAACTCTAGACAAAGTGTCTGCAATGGTGTTGTCCTTACCTCTTATGTACTTAATTTCAAAAGAGTAGTTCTGAAGTGTAACTGCCCATCGTGATAGTCTAGGATGTACAAGTTTACAAGTTAACAAAAATGTCAGGGCCTGGTGATCGGTGTAAATTACTGTATGTTTTCCAAATAAATAATAATTGAATTTCTTGAATGCCCATACTATGGAAAGTGTTTCTAACTCAGTAGTGGAGTATGTACGCTCACATTCAGTTAGAGTGCGACTCGCAAACCCAATAATTCTTATCTGTTCCTCCTCTTTATTCTTTACAACTTGAAATAAGCAACAGCCCAAGCCAGTACGTGAAGCGTCACAAGTCATACAAAAATCTAAATTGAAATCTGGATGGCTCAATATGTTAGCATTCACTAAAGCATGTTTAATTGTATTAAAGTCATTCTGGCACTGTTCCGACCAGATCCAAACTTGATTCTTTCTGAGTAGATTTAGCAGATGTTTACTGTTCAAAAGTGGTTGTGGCAAAAAACGTCTGAAAAATGAACATAGCCCAAGGAATGATTTTAACTGCTTTTTAGTTCGAGGGCTAGGAAAGTTTCTGATAGCATCTAATTTACTGGGATCAGGACGTATGCCCTGTGAATTAATGATATGTCCTAAATACTTTATCTCACTGCAACCAAACTTTGATTTTCTAAGATTGGCTGTGACTCCAGCTTGTGCAAATTTTTCTAAAATTCTTTGAAGTGTGTCAACGTGTTCCTTCCAAGACTGTGTAGCTATCAGTATATCATCTACATAGTGTGTAACTGTCTCAACTAAATCGTCGCCAAGCACGGTATCCAGGGCTGTAATGAATACCCCAGAGCTGACATTCAGTCCGAAGGGTAGAACACAAAACTGATAGGTTCGCCCCCCGAACATAAATGCAGTATATTTCCGAGAATCAGGAGTGATACCCACCTGCCAAAACGAATTAGCGAGATCTATTGTGGAAAAATATTTTGCATCTAGAAATTTCTGTAATTGCTCTTCTAAATTTTCAGGTTTTGTGTGAACCGGTAAAATTATTTCATTAATAGCTCGTGCGTCTAACACTAACCTAATGCTTCCATTTGATTTTTTGACAAGTAGAGGACTACAGTAAGGTGAGGTGGATGGTTCAATGACCTTCCAGTCTAACATTTGTTTTAATTCTTGCCACACAGCAGGTCGTTGAGATAACGGTACGTTATATGTCTTATGGTAGAAGATCTTGTGAGGCTTAACTTCAATCTTGTACACATACGTGTTGATAACACCTAATCGTTTGGTAAAAACTTGTAAATATTTGGATAACACTTCCTGTAGTTTTATACGTTCATGTACACTGAGAGCTGTAGCTTCACTTATCTTATGATCAAGCAATGTTTTCAAGTCCATTAGCTCTGTGTCAGATGAGTGTGTTTGCATGTCTTGAATGTCTTTGTCAAGTACTAGCTGAACCTTGTACCCTGTACAGTGTTTGTCATGCTTTAGAGTTCTCCTGTCCAAATCAATAATAATTACCCTGCTTTTATCATTTAAAATACATTTACCTTTGGAGAAGTCTATAATGCAGTCCTTCTCGCTCATAATATCTATTCCTAATATGCAATTAGTCACAAGGTTTTGTACAACCAGGAATGGCCATTGTACGGTTCCATTACCTATTTTAACGTTTACAAAAACTTGCTTCGTAACCCTACATGACTTATTACCTAGTGCAGTAGTTATTTTACAGTTTTGGGCAGGAAACTCAGGCACAGGTTCCAATTCACACATCTTTTTATAAAAATTAAAAGATAAAACGCTCACAGCTGCACCTGTATCTAGGATAATAGTAGTTGGAATCCCACCTACTACACCAGTAGTGGATGCTAAAACAATTTCATTTGTGTTTAAACGACATTGTGTACTGTCTTATAAAAGTTCATCTGATATATTGTTATTGTGGTTGTATCTTATAAATAAAACAGGTAGTTTTTGTTTAGAATTACTCGGCATATCATTATTCTGTTGTTCAAGTGTGGTGTCAAATAACTGATTAACATTGAAGCCGCCCCCCAAGGATTCTTCAGCCACGACCTGGGGCAAAGTAGTGACTGTTTCTAGTTTGTTGGATTAGCATTTGTACTAGGTACTGACACAGATTGAGGTTGTGCATCAGGTGTCATTTCTATTATATTCACATTCGGATATTGCCTATTATGATCTCCAAACTTTTGCGGTTGTTGCTGCTGTTGCGCATTATAACTTACCTGTCGGTCGTAAGGTATGCTCCAATTTTGACCTGGTGGCTGCTGTGGTAAAGCAGAGTTTGAATGAAAGTACTGATCGTTACGAGTCCAACCTTGATGCTGTCTTGGCTCGTAGTTATTATTATTTCTATTTCTGTTTGTGTTTTTGTTATTACCTTTGTATCCGTTGTTACCGTTGTAGTTATTACCGCGGTGCCTTTTGTATGGATTGCCGCATGAAATGTTATTACAGTTGTAACTATTGTTTGTATTGGAATACGCGTGTTGATTTTGATTTCCGTACTGAGACGGCATGTGAGTTTGCTGTTTTTGTTGTACCGCGTATCCAACTGTGGGCGCGCCAGAGTTGTGTTTGCAAGCCTGCATGTTTTGCATACCACTAGTGGTAACATTGTGGCTGCTGTTTTGCCGCGCGAAGCGCTGATCTTCAAGTAACATGTCAACCGAATCTAAAGCTGTTAAAAAATAATCTGAATCGTCATCCGGGATATGTAGGAGTTTTTCTATAATGTTGAAAGGCAATTTGGCCTTCAACGCACGGAGTATATCTCGCGTTGCGACTGGTTCGTCTAAAAAGTGTCCCATGTTCAAGTATTTTTCAAAATATCTGCGTAAGTTACCATTTTTACTGTTAAAAGTTTCAGGTTCTAAAATTTGTCTTCTGAGTCGCTCCTGAACGGATTGCGACCAGAATTTGTTCAGAAAAGCACGCTCAAACTCACTGTACGTGGTACATACGTCAGCTTGACTGTATGCCCAGACAGCTGCATCGCCTTGGATGTAACCGACAATATATGAAATCTTTTTCCGGTCACTCCAAGTGCGTGGAAATGCGTTACTAAAAGATTTGAGAAAAATCACCGGATGAATGGTTCGTTTTTCTGGGATAAAAATCTGAAATTGCCTGTGTTTCATTAAGCTTTCGTCTTCCTTTGCATTATGATATGGATTTGTCCCACTGTAATTACTGCTATGTCCAGCTGGCGAGTAATTACGATAATGTTGCTGTGGTTTACCATGATAATAGCTTGTGTTTGTGTTTCCACATCGTGGTATGTGTTGTAGTCGTGGTGTGTTTTGTTCTTGTGTATTTGTCGTGTGCGGAATGTGTGTATCATACTCGAATGTATATTGGTTTCTGAACTGTACATTTTGACTGATATTTTCGTTACATTCAGACTGTGGTCGATCGGTGAATTGTCTCATGGGTGCAGTGACGGATTGTACTGCGTCACTGATCAGCTGTTTGTTATTAGTAATGTATTGCGCTACGGAGTCGTGCACAATTGTTGGTAAATTTTCACGTAAGCATCTATCAAAATGTTTGGCTTTGTTGACTACCCAATCATGAAATTCTTTATTAATATTTTGAAAATGAGCTGTGGCATCAGATTGTAAGATGTCAGTCAGGTGTTGTTCAACATTGTCAAATTTATTCTGTACGTCAGTAATTCGTTTTTCAAGGTTGTCATGTACCGAAGGATATGTTTGAATTTGTTCAGTAAGAACTTCACACGTGACATTAAGGTTTTTTACTCGTGTCTGTAAAAGTGCTACGTCAGTTGTAGTCTTTTCTTGTCTCGTATTAAGCTGGGAAAATTTAGCACTGAGTTCAGTCATCTGTTTGGTCAGTGTGGCGTCTATAAGTTCCACACGCTTACATAAAGTGTCATTACTTGTCTTGAGTGCTATGAGATCAGATTTGATTCCGTCATTTTGTGTCTTTAACTGTTCATTTTGCGTCTGTAAGGTTGCCATGTTTTCGGCGTTTTGTTTCATTAGCATTTGTAACATGTCGGCAATGTTTACCGTTTGCAAGGTCTCTGCCCCCGCCGCGTCATTAGACGTGACGTCATGCATTAACATGGGCTCTGATTGAGACTTTGAAATTTTTGTGATGGAAGGCCTATTGTCAAAATTTTCGTCAACACTTGCGTCAATGTTTGATGAATCGTCACTACCGGTTGCTGTCGTAAAGTCATTTTCTAACATTTGTCTCTCGTCCGAGTCGGATTGCGTCTGAATAGTACGTCTTTGCTGTTCCATTTTTGCGTATTGTTTTCTAGTTATTACCATGCCACACGTGATATATGTTTCAAGAAAATATTTGACACTGATTTTAAAATAAAATGCAGTTGAGCATGAATCGGTCGTAGCAACAATGGCTGTCTGTTAATTTAAAAATATAAACTGAATTTGAGATTATTGGTAATGGCTGCTGGCCATGTTATTATGTATCATACAGAAGTCGGCCATATTGTACACTCGTGTATTGGTATTGTTGCATACGTTATTGTTTAAGGAAAAATACTGAGAATGGAATTTATCATTGAAACTGTTATGCGGAAAAGAAACACTACAGAATTTTACTGAAAAGCTAATACACTGAATTATACGTCTGGTCAAGCCTGCTAATGCAAAGATGCTGCGTCTTACCTTATTTTGCTGGAAGCTTCTTTGCGTCTTCCCGTAAAATTTTATAATTGGCAAATATCTTCTGATTTTTGTTATTTCTCATATAGTCAAGTCCAGGTCCAGAAAGTTGATTTTTCACATGAAACAAAGAGAACAATGTAACAAATGACAAAATAACAAGTCCGACACGCAGTCGCCAATATAAAATTAATAAAATTAAATAAAATAAAATATTATATTAATTATTTTATCTGTATGATTGTCTCTCCTATGAGTCGTCAGGTTTTAATTATTCGGTATCAGACGCTTGACAATGGCTTTTTCGTAAAGGCAATGTTACTCGTAGTTGACCGTGAAATAAAACTGAAATAATCGGACTTCGTAATTAAATCGTTTCCAAAGACTGCTGCGGTAGGTGCGGACTCATAATCTAAATCTCAATATTACAATAATTTGCCAGCCATGCCAAAACGTCGTACAGAGGTGATTGTCTACTAAACAAAAAAATTACACAGTTAGTTAAATCAGATATATTCAATGAATAAGCCTACAGTTCATAATCCTACTTACTTTTATAAATATAAATTCTTTTCAGAATCGAGTGCCTAGTATGGTTGCAACTCGCAGTAATTTTCTATAACATGAAATATGGCGGTGTGCCAGACAATAAACTAAAATACGTGCTTCTCGCACCACTTCAACCAGAGCTCTCCTTTCTTAATCGAACATACGAGTAACGTAATTGTGCTTTTGTTTTATCAGCGACACAGCGCTGCAGTTGTGTGCCATAGGCTTTATTTATTTGTCACTGATTATTTATTTAATTAATATCTCGCGTTTCCGAGGAAACTCACGCTCGGCATGCAAATGTGCCATTATAAGAGCAGCTGAACGGAATGGACAGTGTCTTGAAAGGAGGATATAAGATGAACATCAACAAAAGCAAAACGAGGATAATGGAATGTAGTCGAATTAAACTGGGTGATGCTCAGGGTGTTTGATTAGGAAATGAGACGCTTAAAGTAGTAAATGAGTTTTGCTATTTGGGGAGCAAAATAACTGAGGATGGTCGGAGTAGAGGAGATATAAAGTGCAGACTGGCAATGGCAAGGATAGCGTTTCTGAAGAAGAGTAATTTGTTAACATCGAGTATAGATTTAAGTGTCAGGAATTCGTTTCTGAAAGTATTTGTATGGAGTTTAGCCACGTATGGAAGTGAAACGTGGACGATAAGTAGTTTTGACAAAAAGAGAATAGAAGCTTTCGAAATGTGGTGCTACAGAAGAATGCTGAAGATAAGATGGGTAGATCACATAACTAATGAGGTGGTATTGAATAAAATTGGGGAGAAGAGAAATTTGTGGCACAATTTGACTAGAAGAAGGGATCGGGCGGTAGGACATGTTCTGAGGCATCAAGGGATCACCAATTTAGTATTGGATGGCAGCGGGGAGGGTAAAAATCGTAGAGGGAGACCAAGAGATGAATACACATAACATAATGAGAAGGATGTAGGTTGCAGTAGGTACTGGGAGATGAAAAAGCTTGCACAGGATAGAGTAGCATGGAGAGCTGCATCAAACCAGTCTCTGGACTGAAGACCACAACAGCAACGTACACAGTCAATAATAAATACACTAGTACATCGATTACGTGTTAAATATAGTTTCTGTAATACAGCTTACAGCTACAGAATAAAAAGTACAGTGCAGGTTATCAACGGATATTTAACGGCGAAAATTTTGGATGGTGCAGAAGGTATTTTACCTGCACTTTCGATGTTACAACCTGCGTCGCGCACACATTGGTAGACAACGGACGATAGTGGCGCCACAGCACTCTTATCTCGAGGAGTCTTATTGATGTATTGGTGTGTTAAAAATCACCGTGATTTACCTCGACCAACACCATTCCACTAGCGTTCGTGCTTCGCATTACGGTAACTTGAAATCATTACTTCGACACTCGAAGGCGTGAAGTATTTTTATATTTACTGAACGTGATGAAGTAACGGCGTTGTTTAACTCTCCCCCTCTTTGTTCAGGGTAATGAATTATTTGTATAGCATTGAATGCAAAACTGTGAGGAATGGTTGCCTAAAGCCACATTGCGTTGGTTTTGCTATGCGTAAAAATACATTGAGAGAGCTAGAGTGCAGTTGACCTCATCCTGGTTAGCAGCAGTTCACCATGATATTTCTCTCTTCGGCCTTCCTCTTGAGAAGCTGGTACCCTCCTTGATGTGGTTGATGCATTGTATTCTCTGTCTGCCTCTTGTATTTTTCCTTTCAGCTGTTCCTTAATTGTTACTTTTAATGAATCCATTATGTCTCAGCAGATGTTCGATTAGTTTCAGGATGCAAGGTTTCTCTTCCTTCACTCTGTGGAGCACCTCTATGTGTGGTATCTGACGTACCCTGGAAAGCTTGAGCATTCTATGGTAACACTACATCCCTAACGCTGATATATTATGTTTTTCTGCTTTTCCGAGTGTTCATGTTTCACTTCCAAACGAATGTCTCTTTTTCCTGAGATGCTTGCCTATGCTGCTGGATGTGAAAGGTTTATTCTCTTGTTAAAAGTAGCTTTTGCCTCGTGGATTCAGATTCCAGTATCATTCCTTGACCTTCCGTCTGATATAATTTTATTCCCTAAGTAGGCAAAGGATTCAATTGTCTCCAGTTGCTCATTGTAAAGTGAGCAGTGAGCAACCGTGTTTTGTCTGCTCATCACTAAGATTTTTGTTTAACGTTTATTAATTTTCACATTATACGAAGAACAGTGTGATTTCCATCTGGGTCGGCATCACTTCTTCACTGAAGAGCCTAATATCGTATAGTGCCCCCGTGAGCATGCGTTAGTGGCGCAACACGACGTGGCATTGACTCGACTAATATGTGAAGTAGTGTTGAAGGGAACTGACGCCACGAATCCTGCGGGGCTCTCCGTAAATTTGTAAGAGTACGAAGGGTTTAGATCTCTTCTGAACAGCACGAATCAAGGCAACCCAGATATGCTCAATACTGTTCATGTCTGTGGAGTTTGGTGGCCAGCGGAAGCGTTTAAACTCAGAATAGTTTCCTGGAGACACTCTGTAGCAATTTTGGACGTATGGAGTGTCGCATTATCCTACTGGAATTTCCCAACTCTGTCGGAATGCACAATGGACATGAATGGAAGCATGTGATCAGACAGGATGCTTATGTGCGTGTCACCTGTCAGAGTCGTATCTAGACGTATCAGGGGTCCCATATCACACCAACTGCAATTTCTCCCCTCCCCCCCCCCCCCCACACACACACACCATTATACAGCCTCCACCAGCTTGAACAATACGCTGTGAGATGCATGGTTCATGGATTCATGAGGTTGTCTCCATACCCGTACACGCCCATCCGCTAGATACAATTTTAAACGAGACTCTTCTGATCAGCAACATGTTTCCAGTTATCAACGATCCAATGTCGGTGTTGACGGGCCCAGGCGAGGCGTAAAGCTTTGTGTCGTGTATCATCAAGGGTATACGAGTGGACCTTCGGCTCCAAAATACCATATCAATGATGTTTCGTTGAATGGTTCGCACGCTGACACTTGTTGCTGGCCCTGCATTGAAATCTGCATCAATTTGCGAAATGGTTACGGTTCTCAATTCAATAAACTTTACCAACAGCCGAGCACTTCAAGATATTTTATTTTATTTCAAAAGCAACCAGTTTCGGCAATTCATTGTATGAAGTCGTATGAATCAGCTGCACAACGGTTGGGATTCACGATATTCAGTTTTATGGTGCTATATGATAAGCTCATTGATTCGAAAAAAGCGTATGGGGCCTGAAGATGGAAAAATGAATTGCCGAAACTGGTTGCTTTCGAAATAAAATATCTGGAAATGTACGGCTGTTGGTAAAGTTTATTGAATTGAAAAGTACGTACCAGCCGATGTCTCCTGGCCGTAATGGACCAACAGAAGGTTACGCTGCTGTCACGTTGAACGATTCTGTTCAGTCGTCGTTGGTCCCGTTCTTGCAGAATCTTTTTGCAGTCTCAGCGATGTCGGAGATTTGATGTTTTACCGGATTCCTAATATTCGCGGTACACTCGTGAAATGGTCGTACTGGTAAATCCCGACCTCATCGCTACCTCGGAGATGTCGTGTCCCATCGCTCGTGCGCCGACTATAAAACCAATTCAGATTCACTTAAATCTTGATAAACTGACATTGTAGCAGCGTTAACCGATCTAACAACTGCAACAGACACTTTTTATCTTATATAGGTGCTGCCGACCGCAGCGCGATATTCTGGCTGTTAACATATCTCTATATTTCAATACGCAGGCCCATGCCAATTTCCTTGGCGCTTCAGTGTAATTGTTCTGCTTCTTCACTTTACACTGCGATATCATCACCCACATGTCAGCATGCCTATTATCTTACCATAAATTTTAATTCTTCCTACACTTCACAATTCCTTCCTAGCTTCATCTGTTCCCCGCTGAATGTATCCACTGAAGAAGACAGAAGTCTGGTTAACAGTAGCTTCTTCTTGATGTTCTCCACACCTTTCCATAACCACCTCTTCTCTTTACAGTCTCTGCATTACTCATCTGTCCTTATACTTTATGCCAGTGTCTCTCAGCAGCCTAAAAGCTGTCGCTAGTTAACCCCGTCAAACGCTTAGGTCGCTAAAGGCAATAGAAGTGTTTTGTCCCTTCCTTTAGTCTTTTCTAAAGAATTCATCGTAAGCCGAGTATTGCTCCTCGTGTGTCTACAACTCTTCTGAAGACAAGCTGGTCGTCCGTGGTCATTACATCTATTCTTCCATCTTTCCGCCTTAGAATGATAGAGGTCAATATTTTCAAGACGTGTGTTACGAAACTGAGAGCCCTATTTTTTTCACATTTGTCTGCAGATGCTTGATTTGGTATTGGCACTGTGATACATTTTTTAAAAGTTGTGCGTAGCTCCTCGGTTTCGTATACAACGTCTATGAGATGGAACAGTTCATGTAGCTGTTTTCCACCATCCTTGATGAGTTCTGTTTGTTATCTTCAATTACAGTGGCTTTCCTAGGTTTTAGCTGCCTGACTGCAAGGTTGAACCCATCGCGAAAGATACAATCTCCCTCTTCTTCCTGGTCGATTTCCTCGGCGTTCTCCAGTTTCTTGCACACAGTTTTTCGAGACATTGCTTCCGTCTTTCTACTATGTCTTTCTGCTCATATAATTCTACTCTGTCTTCATTTCGGACTCCACTGGTTTTTATAGTCTGATTCCAAAGAACTAATTAATTGATTTATAGGCAAATTCCAGCTTTCCTACCTTGATCATTTCATTCACCACTTTGCATTGGTCCTCCAAAAATTGTTGTTTACAAAATTTTGACTCTCGGTTGATTCGATTCCTCAATGTTCTATATTACCTTTGTCCTTCCTCTCTGTTGTATTGTTGCAACTTAGGTCTTAAATTTATTTTTGTTAGTGTGCTTTCTGTAATCTATTCTTTTTTATGCTTTGCTTCTGCCTCCCATTAACTTCGTTTGCTGCTCGTAGGATATTACTTTCACGTACTCCCATCTTTCTTCAACATTTCTGATGTTGCTCATAATTGTAGGCATGTCTGTTTATTCCTTGTATGTCGATCTAATAGTATAATTCTTTGGTCTACTCAGATCCCATTTCTCACAAGTTTCTTTTCTTAAGTTTTTTGAATTTCAGGTGACTTTCTCCTGTCACTCGTTATGCTCAGTTTCAACGTCTGGGCCTGAGTTGCTTCTGCGGTCTCTTTTTAGACTCCGAAACCTTTGTCTAAATAGAATGTAGTTGATCTGATATCTTTTCCTATCTCCAAGGCTTTCCATGTATACCTTCTCCGTGAATGATGATGAGACCACGTGTTACATATTAGTAGTTGGCGTTCTGTACAGAATTCTACTAATCTATCTCCGTCTTCATTTCCTTCTCCAATCCGAGAATGTCCCACTATTGAACCATTCCTTCTCCCACTGACGCATTCCAGTCTCCGTTAATGATAAGGTTGTCTTGTCCTCTGACCGTGTTTACAGCACGTTCTATCTCAGTGTTCATCATAGGTGGATATCGGCATGTACACTTGGTTTATCTGTGTCTTGCTCGGTTTTGTGTCCAGTTGTACCGGTAATATTCTTCCGCCTATTTTTTGATAACCGTTATCTCTACTTCCGAGCTCCTTGCAAAGCACCGCTCCTAACCTTTATGTAACTCCGTAGTTGCCACTCCAGAAGTCTCCACCATCATTCCATCTCACCTCACTCACTCCTAATATGTCAGTTCTCATTAATGCAATTTCCAGCTTGAGTTTCTCTACCTTACCGCACCTCAGAAGTGTTCGGACATTCCAAGCTGCGATTTGTTTTCTTGTATCCTTCATAACCTTTATTTTATTGGAAGCACAGACTTCTGCAGTTCCCTCCCGGAGATCTGAATGGAGGACTATTCCGGCATCTTTGCATAAAATTCGGTTCATAATGTCTCAAGTGAAACGGAACTGCTGTTTCTAGGTAATTGCTGCTGAACGTTAATGTGATGTTTTCCGCTTGCTTCCACATCCTACAACGACTATTCGTGAAGAGTTTTTTCATCTTTAGGATGGATTTCTCCATCCAAGGATTAGAGGGTGCCCTAGATCTCTATTGGCTCATCGGCCCACCAAAGTGTCCGTTGGCACTCGGCAGAGTGGGGTTCCTTATCCCGGGAATCTTTCGGTCCCTTATGATCGTCAGCCGTTTGTCATGGGGAGGTGAACGTCAGGATTATCCGAGCCTAGGACCAAAACGGCATTTCCTAGTCCCTCCAGTACTTTAGCGAGGTGATTTACCTAACATTTATTATTTTGTTGCAAGTGTTTAGAACCCTTCGCCTCCCCCATCTTAAAACCGAATGATAAGTATTTCGTAGTGGCTGGCACGTCCGATCAAGAGCATCGCGACAACAGCGTGGCTACCACAGCAGATGAAACGGCACATAAAAACACGTGAGCGCAGCGCAGACCAGCGTTGAACGCCCGTGAGCAAGTGGAAGCAGGTCCAAATGGCTCTGAGCTCTATGGGACTTAACATCTGAGGTCATCAGTCCCCTAGACTTAGAACTACTTAAACCTAAGGACATCACACACATCCATGCCCGAGGCAGGATTCGAATCTGCGACTGTAGCAGCAGCGCGGTTCCGGACTGAAGCGCCTAGAACCGCTCGGGCACAGAGGCCGGCGCGGAAGCAGGAAGACAGAATCGCAGATCACAGTCTTCGGGGCAGCACACACGACAAAAAATTCTCAAGTACATGCCAGCCACACCTAATTTAAAAAAAAAGATCATCCAAAATAATAAAGAATCGCAGATCACAGTCTTCGGGGCAGCACATACGACAAAAAATTCTCAAGTACATGCCAGCCACACCTAATTTAAAGAAAAAGAGATCATCCAAAATAATAAAGAAGTAGCTCTGATTAAGTTCTCGCTGTTCATTCGATTTATGATCGGGTTTTTTTTTTGGTTACAACTGTAAATTTGCAACGTTTCAAATAAAGCAAGCATCCTTCCTTTGGGCGCATTGTGTAGTATGTCCATGCAGTGCTCAATAACCTGCAACGTATGTCCGTCTGCAGCGATACGCATACTAAACGTCGTTTTATTTTCGTCGTACGTAAGTTCCCTAAAACGAGTATCACAAGAACGTTCCTTCTGACGAGTGTGATATTGGCCACACTCACAGTCTGAGAGAGTTGTGAAGTAGATTCTAAGAAAACTGTGAAGTCGAACAAAAACGAAACGCCGTCCACATTAAACACAATTGCAATATATCTCACGGAAAGGACCCTAATGTTATGCAGTCTGAGAAAAAACGAAACCTACAATTATGCAAGTACAGCGCAAGCAAGCAACCATCTAACCATGATTGAGGACGAAGTCGTTTCGATGTGCTCCTCCACCAGAGAGTTCAGTACGTCCTCACGGCAACGGGTGGAAGAAGAGTCTGCCTTGTCTTCCGCTGAGTGCTAACCGACCCTGATGCCAAGCTTCAGTATTGGCTGTCTCAAGATAAAGGTGAAACGTAGTACTTGAATAATGGTAACAAAACTAGCGGCTGTATTTGAATCTAACGTCGTTTATTCTTTTTAGCACATGCTAACAGTTTCGGAGCCACATGGTGTCATCTTCAGTTCCAACATGATCAGACGTCTGACCACGCTGGACTTGTTGTTGCCACGGAAGGTACGAAGTCCAGTAAATTTTGGCCCGTTACATACGATTATGTTCATTGCACATGAAAACGGTTGTGGGTGGCAGGTTGCGTTCGGGGCCTGAAGATGACACCGTGTGGTGTCGAAACGGTTAGCATGTGTTAAAAAGAATAAACGACGTTAGATTCAAATACAGCCGCTGGTTTTGTTACCATTATTCAAGTACTACGTGTCCGACTGCAGTCCCACTTTGCTTGATGTATTGCCAAAGAGAAGTGGGCGAGTCACTGAGACATAAACTCACATTCCTCATTCAAGTATAAACTAGTCTAGCAGTAGGAGAAGTGATTACAGGTCATTTGACACAGACAAGTGCTTGCCGACGCCCGCGTCTGTACGTCATACGGCATATCAGCAGAAGAGTTTTGACATCAGGAACATCCAGAAGAAAGTAAAGTCCTCAAAGGGGGTAGTGCATAATGAAGACGGTGAGGTGGGATTCCCGCATTTACATGTAGGCTAGGCTGCACCGGCTAACGTGTTTATATTCTGCCCGCTGTCTGCAGATACGCCCGCGGTATTCTAAGCTGCCTCCACTGTGCGCGGTGGACCTTGGCTGAGGGCAACCGGCTGCTGAATGGAGAGTCCTGTGTGCGCACGTGGCCCGCATCAGACCCACACATGCGTATCGCACTGCGTGCGACTGCGGCGCGCTATGCAAATCGCGGAGTAGTGCGTGATCCCAACTACTAGTTCTCCATTACTCGGTGCGGGGAACCTGATTAATAGAGGCACCACTCGCAAAGCAGTTGTCACAAACTGTCTCTCTTTCTACAATACGAGGTTGTATACCCATGTCGCTTCAGCCCTCACAATAGTGCACAGGGATCTGCTACTGGGACTGAAAGGCACATTGGACTGCCCCAATCGATTCATCGCCATTTAATGTTGGACCTAGTAAGTAGGGAAAGTGGAGCCTTACTTTGGGTAAAGCCAAGCCGATGAAACGACCTACGGTCGCAGGTTCGAATCCTGCCTCGGGCATGGATGTGTGTGATGTCCTTAGCTTAGTTAGGTTTAAGTAGTTCTAAGTTATAGGGGACTGATGACCTCAGATGTTTAGTCCCATAGTGTTCAGAGCCATTTGAACCCCTTTTTGAAACTCACGTGCCACAGAGCCATAGCAGTCCGCTTGAGGAGCCGAAACAAAATTGCGCAGGCCATTGATTGGGCAGGGAGACATGGGGTAATTCGTTTTCGGCGGCAGTGGAGGTGTTGAAGCTGTGTCAGGACAAACCACACGGCTACAGAAGTCATCCGTGTTAGCCTGAGACAGCTGCAACGAATTACCACAAGTCCTCTATCGGACTATTATGGCACCGTGGCACTTGAGTTTCATTGCATACCAGTACTGAACAGATGTACCTGGAGACAAAATAATCTGTTGACTGCATTGCCAATATATAAAGTTGTCCGACGTTTCGGCCACAATGTTGGCGCTGAATTTGTGCTTAACATTTGACGATACCACTATGGCTCCAGTATATTAGCACATGTTTTTATAAAACAGATCCGAAGATGGTCATTATAGACCTAAACTGATAGTCCGATGACAAAAAATTTTAAGGAAATTTAAACGAAGGCTGACTGCAGTCAGCTCAGCCAGCCCTGAGGAAGGCCGAAACGCCGGACAACTTTATGTATTGACAAAGCGGTCGACAGCCCAGACGAATTTTACTGACAGAAACAAAACATTAATTATGTGACTTCATTTTTTTCTAGCTGTCAATTACAACTCTGTAAGTGCGCCTCATAAGATACTTGTAACTGAAGCTAATACGAATAAAATAATAATAATTCTCGAATTCGGTTGCTGTGACATAATGAATGGAGCACGTCCGACGCAGGCAGAAGAAGATATAAATTTCTCACGTACAACAGGTAGACAGCAAGAATGAGCTGCTACTGAATCTTCAGGGCCGAATAGCTGTAGTCTACATCTACATCATACTCCGCAAGCCACCTAAGTCTATCAATGTTCTACACTCTCAACGTTTCGTTTAGAGCTGCGCTGGGCATCTTCAGTATTGCTCCTTGTTACGCTGAGTCTTGCCAACTCACGGGACGGACGTCGGAAGGCGACATAAATATTGTGCAAAAGGAGCGTGGTCGAAGTTTACATGTGATCGGCAGAGATAAAACTTAATTGTCGATTGTGTCTGTCAAAGACAAAAGTTACCTATCGATTCTGTAGAGCTCCTATTTTAGGGCTTCTTCTTTTCTGCTAAAAGTATCCCCATATTTACGTATTTCGGTGGCTTCTCTAAATAGCTGTCGATAACATTTCGTTATTGCAGAAGAAATTCCGGTTTCATACAAATTCGCTTCATGATTTGCCGACACTAGAGAGTACTCTGCTCTGGCCGATTTTTCTAGTTCGCAAACCGCCAAAGACCTTTATGTTCCTTCAGCCGCTTAATCGCGCTTCTCTTAGTAGATCCAATGTAGACCTTACCGTACATACACAGAACCTTCTATTCTCCGCAAACCGACAGAAGACGGTGTTTTGTCGTTTTCTGATTCTAGTGCTTGGCACAGCTTTTTTGTTAGTCTAAAAACCGGTCTGATGATTTGTTTCTGTAAAATCTTCGCCATCTTGTCAGTTACTTTTTTGAGAGAAACTGTGTTCATTCACCGTTGTGTTTTTTTGGTTGCAGAATGTTATATACGTCTTTTCCTGAAGAGCCATTTTCTCTAAAGTTTGCTTCAGATGTTTTAATTTATCGTCCAGGACTCCCGCCGTGCAAATTCTGTCGACAAGACTTTTAATGACATTCTCTTTTGTTGTTGATGAAGTCTGGCGCTCTTATATAAATATCTTTCCTATGCATGAACTTCCGAATAAGTTAATAATATTCCAACTTCCTATTGGTCTTTTCATAATTGAAACATCTAATAAGAATACTGCAGTGTTTTTCCATTTCCATGGTAAACTGAATTTTCGGATTTATATTATCTAGATGACAAAATATCTTTTCTAAAGCTTTTGCGCCTTTGAACCAAACTACAAATGTATAGTCCACAAACCATTTCCAAATGAATGGTTTCTTATTTACTTTTTCTAGAGCTGATTGTTCGAATTTTTTCATAAACAAATAAGTGATAGTAGGGTCCAACGGTTTAACTACTTATAAATTTCATAGTCCTCATTACAAAATGGTTCAAATGGCTCTGAGCACTATGGGAGTTAACATCTGTGGTCATCAGTCCCCTAGAACTTAGAACTACTTAAAACTAACTAACCTAAGGACATCACACACATCCATGCCCGAGGCAGGATTCGAACCTGCGACCGTAGCAGTCGCGCGGTTCCGGACTGAGCGCCTAGAACCGCTAGACCACCGCGGCCGGCTCCTCATTACAACTGAAGCAATGTCTAAAAAGAGCAGTCAAAACCCCTTGGAAAACATCTACTATATAAATCACAACTTAGTTAATTGGTATCTTATGCAATAAAGACACTGTGTCCCAAGTTACAGGACTATGTTTACTAGACAAAAGCATCTCTTCAAGTTTTTCTATAAAATGATGTGAGTCTTATATATATGACTCAGTTTTGCCATTATATCACAAACGAGTACCTGATATACGGGGAAATTGATGGCGCTAGCAATGGGTCTCAGATAAAGAATTTTGAGTGGGCGATTAAGCCCGCCGGCCATTGTGACCGTATGGTTCTAGGCGCTTCAGTCTGGAACCGCGTGACCGCTACGGTCGCAGGTCCGAATCCTGCCTCGCGCATGGATGTGTGTGATGTCCTTAGGTTAGTTAGGTTTAAGAAGTTCTAAGTTCTAGGGGACTGATGACCTCAGAAGTTAAGTCCCATAGTGCTCAGAGCCATTTGAACCATTTGATTAAGCCCGGGCCACATAGATTCAGACTTCAATACAGCTTTTTTATCTTCTTTTTGAATTTAAGTAGATGACTTTATCAGAATATTGTTGCTGATGTCATGAACAAAGAGAAAACACAACTGATTACACAGACCAGTATTGCTGTTTGTTGCCTGCCTCTTTGCGACTAAGTTATACATGCAAGGTGGACACTATCGATAATTCGTCGAGTGACGTCAATAAAACAACGTGTAAAGCACAATACATATTTGAATGATTGTAAGTGATGTCGAGACACTTGTGTGTGGCTGGGCCATGTCCAGTGGACGTCGAAAGAAGGCGAGATTAAGCAACTGTGGGGATCTGTGTGGAAGGCCTTCTACAGGCTGTTCAGCTCTTATAAGGTACAAACGGAAGAGGGAGTAAAGGACGGTGAAACAAGGAAATAATCGTAATAATCATAGGTGCGGAAACCAATGGCTTCGTCGATAAGAGTATGCAGATATGTTGCCATGCTATCTTTGCAACAGTCTTAATATCTAAAGCTAGCTTATGAGTCAGCTTCGCTACTGGCACTGACTCTGACGATAATGAAAAGCTTTGGTCTATTCTAGCCCTGCTGATAGTACAAAACTCTTAAGGCCACCTGTTGACAAACAGGTGGCCTGCCTGTCGCGGGCTCGGCTCCAGTCCACCACCAGCTAATGAAAGGTAAAGTTTCGACATTGCCAGCACTCTTGCTGGCGAAACGTCAGAAAAATCTTCGAAGAGCCCGAGTCAGAAGAAGAAAGGAAGACTGAATTTAACATCCCGTCGACAATTCGGCCATTATAGAAGGAGCGCAAGCTCGGATTGTCTCAAGGATGGGGAAGAAAATCGGCCGCGCCCTTTCAAAGGAACCATCACGGAATTCGCCTGGAGCGATTCAGGGAAATCACCGAAAAGTTAAATCTGGATAGCCAGACGGGGGTTTGGGTCGTCATCCTCCCGAATGTGACTCCACTGTGCTAACCACTGCGCCAATTCGCTATGTCCGAGACAGAAGCGAAAGTGACTATTGATAATGTGTATGAAGTCTGGGAACACATTGTGGATGGTTGTCAGTGAATTTTTGACCCTATCGGGACAATGTTGAGGAGACGTATGGAGCCTGCCTTCAAATGAATGGTGGCTGTTTCGGACACTTGTCATAATGAGTTTCTCTACGAGTGCATTCCGTAGCTTGGCTCTCCGGGGAATCTGTTATAAGGTGTTCACATAGTCGGTCGTAATACGTTATATCGGGGAGTTCATTGGTTTCCTCGCCTACGTTTATCATAGTTATTTGCTTGTTTCATTGTCTTCTATTCGTCCCTTTCTTTTACACCTATAATAGTTTCACAAGCTGCGGGGTAGTCGCGAATTGAACGGTGACCCATATATAGAATAAATTTCCGTTACTTTACGTCTATGGTCACAAATTTTTTGTCATCAGACTATCGGTTTCGGTCTATAATGACCGTTTTCAGATCTGTTTTATAAAAACATGTCCTAGTATACGGGAGCCATAGTGGCATCGTGAGTGCTAAAAATAAAATCTGCGCCAGGATCGTCAAATGAATATGAATAATGGTATATACAAGAGTTTGCTTTCAACAGTAGTGCTGCTGTCAAGATGACTCTTGTATACACCATTATCTATATACATTTGACGATGCTGGCGCTGATTTTATGTTTAGCAGTTAACAACGCCATTATGGCTCAAGTATATGAGGACATGTTTCTATAAAACCGTTCTGAAGACGGTCATTATAGACCGAAACCGGTAGCCTGACGACAAAAAATTTGGGACCATAGACTTAAAGCAACGGAAATATAACGTATGATAGCATAAATCTAGGAAAGTGCATTGAGCCAGGCTGCAGTTGTCTACGGTGGATAGAGAAGTTGGTTTCCGGAGCCGGGGTCTCCCGCGATGGTGTGCGGACATTTGCCACGCCGGACATTTGCCATGCCGAACATTTGCCACGATTTTACCTGCTCCGAAGGGTTAGATCCTTTGTCTCCCCCTCCTCCTCCTCCTCCTCCTCCTCCACCTCCTCCTCATCGCTTTCTGAGCCTTTCCCCTGGTTTACTTAACATAGAACCAGAATCTCTTTGGATTTTCCGCCATATTTCTAGAGAGAGTTTCGTTGTGGAAACTATTTTTTAAAATGCATCTCGCATTGAAATCCGCACCAAATTTCGAGCCTCAGTAAAACTTTTCCAATCTTGGAGATTTTGCGTTCGTCTAAATTATACTTCCTTTTTTCGGTGCTCCTGCAGCAGCTTTCTGTCGTGTTTTGTGTACCATGGGGGATCAGTTCCGTCTCTTATTAATTTATTTGGAATGAATCTCTCGAGTGCTGTTGATACTATTTCTTTGAACTTAAGCCACATATGGTCTTCACTTACATAGTTTGGAAGGATTGGAGACTTTCTCTTAGAAAGACGTCAACCGAATTTTTGATTGCCTTTATAAATAGATATATTTCGCGTTTAGTTTTGGTGAATTGAGCCTCGCTACGACTGTATGTTCACTAATCCCTGTTTCCGTCGTCATGCTCAGGATTATTAGTGACTAAGGGGTCAAGTGTGTTTTCGTAATCATTTACAATTTGAATGGCCTCGTGAACTAATTGTAAGCGTTTAGAACAATTACAGAAGTTGTTTTCTATCTACAACAGGGTTTGAAAATGTATTTTTGTCAACATACGGAAGGTAGATTGCCAACTATAACTGTATGAGTAGGGTACATATTTGTGATGAGACTCAAGTTTTCTTTGAACTGTTCAGCAACTGTTTCATCTGAGACCGGGAGTAGGTAAAAAGAACCAGTTATTAATTTATTCCGGTTGTCGAATATAACCTCTGCCCATAATAAGTCACAGGAACTATCCGCATCAATGTCGCTTGTGAGCTGGAACACACATTACATTATTTAGCCTTAAGTTGTGCTTCTTGTTTCTGTTGTAGTGCAGATCATTACAAGTACGGCTTTTCCCTCCAAAACCTAGGATGCTTTCTCTGTGCCCCTGTAAATACCAGAGCTAAACAATGTAGAACAACAACGTACGTTACAAGCATAGCACTCTGTATTACTTCATTTCCTTATTTCTAACGTTTTAAAATTGTACGTCTGCTTTAGATGACATGTCAATCATAGATGTTCTTATCTCTATTAAGTGAATGTATTTTCAGTCATGTTTTGAACATTGCCCCGCTACTCTTTACTAACTAATGTTTCGCCGCAAGGGATATCTCATTTTAGAGAGTAAATTAATATGGAGTATGTCGTTCTTCTTTTCAAACATTCACATACGCATTTCTTCTTTCCTTATTATCTTTTGGGCATGCAGTTGTAGTAATTAAAGTAGGCACAAATGCAGTGATCAAAAAGAAATGATTAGCATACATTCTCATTCTCTTTACATCGTTCCTTTCTTGTTGCTCCCATGGCGGTGGACTGTTTCTATCGTAATCAGTTAAGCGTGAAAGGAAGGTACCGTACAGACAGAGGGATCTATATTTATACTTGGCGGTTTGAAAGCGGACAGAAGTAGTTCCAGGAAGGGCGTCCCTTACCTGAGGGATCGCTACCTGGTGAAGGGGCAAGCGTGGCAAATGTCCGGCGTGGCAAATGTCCGGCATTCCCCGCGTTACATAGCGCGGCGAGCGACGCAGCGTGAGGCAGCATACGTGTGGCATCATGGGGCTGTCAGCTGGGCAGTATCAGTCGGATGCGACAGCGCTGGCAGCTGGTGAGGGACCGCCACTAGGAGTGAGAAACACTGTCCGACCTATTCTTCAGGCAGAGACTGATTCTTCCCTCAGTCACGGGACCGTCTCTACACGAAGCTGTACTTCAGATCGCAGACAGGTCCGAGACAAATGTGGGACGCCTGGAAACTGTGAGTCCTTCCAGTGGCGACCTTCCGTAGCAGCGTCGTGAGGCAACGGAAATGACGTTCGGCATTCCTCTTCTTCCTGTCCCCGGCTCCTCTCCTCTCCTCTCGTCTTGTTTTGAATGGAGCGTCGAGGCCGCTCCAAGGTCTGAGCTCTCGCAGCGGCATTAATTGATGTGACAGGAATCTCGATGTGAAGCGCGAGAAAACGTGACAGACTCGAAAAAAAGAGAAGTCGCAAACTTCTTGGGCTCTCGAGGGAGAACCGACGATTGGCGTATTCAGAGAGCGAGTAAAGGGCCTCTGAAGTGGCTATTGACACGACTGCAAGCATCTGTATTTCACCTTCAGTCACTATAGAATTCATGTATACTCAATTACATTGCATGTATCGTGTGCCAAATGTCGGATGTCAGGAAGACAGAATAAAATGGTTCAAATGGCTCTGAGCACTATGGGACTTATCATCTGAGGTCATCAGTCCCCTAGAACTTAGAACTACTTAAACGTAACTAACCTAAGGACATCACACACATTCATGCCCGAGGCAGGATTCGAACCTGCGACCGTAGCGGTCGCGCGATTCCAGACTGTAGCGGCTAGAACCGCTCGGCCACTCCGGCCAGCAGTGGTGGGGGTTACATTTAGGCGCTGTAGGGGAAATGAGGAGCACTGAAGGGGAAGGAACCCTACACTCACCTCTTTCGTAAATGATAAGTGGGGCCCTTCCACGCTCACACTTGCATGGTGACTATTCAGAAGGTTTTGTCATCTCTAATTTGGTTAGTATCTAAAAAGAATTCCGCCGAAAATGCAGCGATTCATTTTCGCCTGGCTGATTAACCATTTGTAGCTTTCAGAGAAGCACCGTGAATGGCGAATTTTAAGTAAAACCTACACAATTCTCTAGTTACCATTTTAAAATTTGCTTATTTTGGCAAAACACTCTGGAGTTTACACAGACTCACCTCTTTAATATGTTGCACAGGCACAACTTTGAGAGAATTCTGAAATAGTGGTTTGTTAAGTGAGGAACTGAGGAAAAGAAAGGTCAGAAGCTTATGAAAATGCACATGCTCGGTACAAAATAAGAGTAATGTCTTCACTAATGTTGTTTCGAAACCTGTAGCATTTTTTGTCTCATCAGCAACCGATGGCCCTTAAAAATTACATTCTTTCATAGAAAAGGTCTGTAGTTAATAAACATTTGCGTAATAGCGATATGGCAAAATACTCTCCTCTTTGCATGCTATCATTAACCAAAATCTGATTTCGATAGATGGAACCGTTCATGCAATGTGAGGAATGCTGTGGATATTTCACTTTGCTTATCGCTGGGGAGCGCAAATGAGTGTGCCACGTCTCGAGATTGGTGTCAGATAGACACCTCTATCCAATTCTAAAGAAAAATACAGTATGTAAGCTAAATTTCATGTGCAGCAACGTACTGTGTAATAAGCACCATATGTAAAATTACAGTGACCTCTGTTTTTCATTGCCAACTTTTTAGAGTTTCGATCAGTGTCTTACTTCCACGTAAATATCACATTAACTGTGACCATTAACGAAATGATGGACACATCATCATGAACCTGACATCCAAAGTTACAAATAAAGCAAAAACTATTTTTTTTTTTTACTCGATAGTTTCCGCAATGTAGTTTAGAAAGACTGCTGGGCGTGCGCCTCGATTCTGTCATCACTGACAGGCCGAAAGATGGCAGACACCTGTCGGCCTTCCCTTACGAACCGATGAATGAACTCGCCCAGCTGTGGTCGAAAACTGGTCACTGATCGTTGGCCACGGACTGTACGTGCGGCTTATATTGTGTAACCGTGCCAGACACATTCACATGTAAATTCATGGCCACGTTCTTAATTTTTTGGCGTGGCTTAAACTAAACTTCAGCTTGGGCGTCATGGAACTAAATGCTAAACTGTGTGAGTACTGTGAGTTTTGTGGAGCACTATAAACAGCAATGGCAACTCTTGGGAATCGACTGTGATTGAGAACTGAACTAATTTGCAGCTAAGCGAACTCCACGAACTAGTATATTTCCGAGTTACTGTTTCGTTGGCAACTTAAAGAACTGCTGAGCGCTTTATAACGTTAACTGTCGCCGTAGAGAGTTTGCAACTGTTTATTACGGATGATGGTGTATTTCGCCAGAACGGTGAGTTCGCGATCGTTGCTGAAATGCCTGGGCTAGCGGGACAGAGAAGATTAGCCTGTGGAAAGGGGACAAAATGAGTTCCTGTCAGTTGCACTCAACATACAAACTTTATTTATCAACATACAATATTACAGAAACTTTAATTGACCTCCTTTGATTAACTTTAGATCGGCTGAAGGCCACATTCAAAATCCAAGATACAAGGCCTAAGCAAAATTGAAATGCAAGATTCTTCTGGAGTTTTCACCCAAGAACATTTTCTAAATCTTCAATCTAATCGGCTGAAGGCCTTAGCAACTTAAGTTTAATGGAACTAGGCTGGAGGTCGCATATTAAGCAATAAGAGGAGTTTCATCAAAAGGCAGAAGACCTTACCTTAAAAAATGTCATATAAAATAAAGAATAACTATCTCTTGCCTTAAGGTCAAGACAAGGACATTAATTTAAGAGATATTAACACTCGGCCTACGGCCACACATCAACACAATAATTTAACGGCTTAAGGCCTTAAAAGATTTGATGTAAAATTCGGCTGAAAACCCCATATAAGGAATAACAATCTTATGTCTAAAGGGCAAGATAGGACCATTAATTCAGGATATATAAAAACTCGGCTGAAGGCCACACATCAGCCAAATAACTAAAACAGGGAAGTTACTATGTAACAGACACGGAACGGCGTTCAGAAGTTTCCAAGGGTCGGCCTGGAATTGTAACACTAACGCCCATTTTGGGGAGACAGGCAGCCTGACCAACAATCTCTAAATCGGAAGGCAACCCAACCGACAGACGGCCGACGAACCAACCAACTACCTGATTTCGGTCACCAGACCAAAAACACTACAGCCAAAGTGCCAGCGAGGCGAAGAGACCAGTAACAACCGTCTTCAAATATTGGTTTGTTAATAAGCCAAGGCGCGATAACTACTGACATACATGAACATCGCAACGGCTGTGGAACTACACGCATTGGCGGACACGGTAAGAAAACACTTACTCGCTGCTCTGTCGCCGCCGACCAACTGGCTACTGCAGTACACAGACAGCATTACAGTATTTAAAGCATTGCACAGTAGAACTGACACCAGTGGTTGCTCAAGGTCAATCCTTCTAAGACCCAGGCGATCATTGTAGGCAAAACCACCCCTTCCTTCCGTCTCCTCGACTTCTATGTCACCATTTATGGCCGTCCTACCGCCCTCAGTCCCACCCTTAAGTACCTTGGCGTCACCCTTGACCGTCGCCTCTCCTGGACCCCCATCTCCGGGCAATCCAAGCCAAGGCACGCTCCTGACTCCGTTTCCTTAAGCTCCTTTCTGGCCGCACATGGGGTCTGGACCCCTCCTGCCGGCCGCGGTGGTCTCGCGGTTAAGGCGCTCAGTCCAGAACCGCGCGACTGCTACGG
The DNA here is from genome assembly GCF_021461385.2 of Schistocerca piceifrons. Lineage (NCBI taxonomy): Eukaryota > Metazoa > Arthropoda > Insecta > Orthoptera > Acrididae > Schistocerca > Schistocerca piceifrons. The sequence continues at coordinate 284,314,947 of NC_060139.1, read as the reverse complement.
TCGCAGGTTCGAATCCTGCCTCGGGCATGGATGTGTGTGATGTCCTTAGGTTAGTTAGGTTTAAGTAGTTCTAAGTTCTAGGGGACTGATGACCACAGATGTTAAGTCCCATAGTGCTCAGAGCCATTTGAACCATTTTTTGGACCCCTCCACCATCCTCCACACCTATAAATTCCTCATCGGCCCTATACTCTGCTACGCCCACCCTGCCTGGATCTCCGCTCCTCCTACCTTTTACAAATTCCTTCAAATCCTAGAATGCCATGCTCTCTGCCTCGCCTATCGCATCCGGCTCCCCTCCCCCATGCGGATCCTGTATGACCTTATTCCGTTCTCGCACCTCCACCTTTTTCTCGAACAGATACGGATCCTCTACACCTCCCATAAACTTGATCCCCCTCACTCGCTTGTCTCTCCCATCCTCTCCCACCCCCATCCGCTGCTGCGTCCGTATTCCCACGTCCCACCTGCTCTCCATCTCTCCACTCTCCATACCCTCTACCAAGGTGGCTTCCACCAGCTCCCCCTCCCTGATGATGCCCTCATCCCCTCCATCTACCCCTCCTATCAACTTTGATCCTCCTCTTCCACATCCTGTGTTTTTTTTTTTAGGGCACCCTCTCTTCCTTCTCTCCCTCCTCCCTTCCTCCCCCCTCCTCTGCCCGGGCTTCACCTACCCCCCCCCATTCCTTCTTTCCTCCCCCCATCTCCTCTGCCACTGGCATCTACACTCTCCCCTCTCCCTCCTCCCCCACCTTTTTCCCCTTTTGGCAGGTTCCTGGACTCGCACACGTGACGTGAACGTTCGCCATTGGTTTTGTGTGCGTGCCGTCGTGTTTGTGCTTCAGTGTTTTTGCTGCCCCCACTCCATCGTTCACGTATGTCATCTCAATCATCAGTGTTCGTGTACAGTGCTGACAGTTTTTTTGTTTTTCTACACCTGTGAACGGCTTCGTGTTTTTTAATTACCGTGTCCACTATTTTTTGACCACCGTTATGTTCTGTTATTCTGTGTCTTCAATGTGTATCTTTGTACTGTCTGTGGCTGAAGAGCGGCGTAATGTTGCCGCTGCCAGCCCACCTTTTGTATAAGGTGTAAAATCATAACAACAAAAAACTAACTGATACAGGGTACACATTCTTGCACGAAACACAGCCATAAGAAACTCGAATCACTCGTAAAACGAATCACTGATGAACAACTAGAACAAATCACCGGCGGACACACTCACAAACCCGGAGGACGGTATGTGACGAAACACACGTCGTCTGACCAGACGACCGACCAATAACCAACCAAGGTCGTTGGCACTCAAACCATGTGTGTCGGCTGTCCATCGGGATCTGAAAGACACGGCGATCCGGGCACACTGGCTCGGACCAAATCATGCAGAGGTAACTCTTGCCCATTGACCACGACGTCTCCGCACAAGTAGAAACCGAGCCACGTCCAGCAAGATGACCCAGTGACGAGGCCCAGAAACGATCAAAAGACCAAACACACGTCGCCCAAAGAGGTGACCAACTGAACCACCGACGAACGGTCGATCCCGCTACCACCTCCGTTTGTCGGACAGTTTATCCTGTGTCGCGAGCAGTCGGCGAGTACTGCTTGTCCGCGCCTCCCTAGCACTCCGCCCCCGACTGCCGCTACGTCTCGACTGCACTTCTGCCGCGTTCCAACTCCAACCGCTCCAGGTCCGATCTCTCCCCACGACACACCACGACCGGGAAGTAATGGCCGTCCAGCAAAGTTAATACGGCAGGGCAAATATCGATACGCGCTGCTGCTGCCACTCACGGGCAGGCAAGACAGTAGTGACACCAGTAATTGAAATTTAAAACGACGAGGCGGCCGTACGGTAAAACAGGTTGTTACATAATAGATGGAACGAACATGAGCCATGCACGGCTCAGTGGCACCCATGCAAAAAACGAATAGACTTTAATTTCGCTATAAGCAAGTCAGAGCGAATTTGTGCTTATCTGAAACTGTACGCGGGACGTTGATAACAGAGCTAGCCTCACTGGCTAGCACATACTAACTTGGACGTACGCAACAACAACTACATCTAACCAGGATGTGACCAAAGGAATTATACGGAGGAAAATATTACCGCTAGGAGAATCATTAACAAATCAGGATTATATGCCCATGGCAATCTCATGACTGATGGAAATATAATAAATACGCCGCCAGGCTCACCGAACCGCCGCTGACGTCACAACGCAACGATCACAGATTGAAATAAGCTGCAACGGCAAACACTCTCCCTGAAAAAACTTAAAGCATTTCATGAACATTCAGTTTTAATTGCATCCTATTTTGTAACAAACTTTTCTCCGTATTTGCTTACCTTATAAATAAATGTAACTTGACTGAAGCGTGTTAGCTAGCTATGTTGACATTCCGGAATGAAATTTTCGCTGTCCAGCTGAGTGTGCGTTGATATGAAACCTCCTGGAAGATTAAAACTGTGTGCTGGACCGAGACTCGAAATCGCGACCTTTGCCTTTCCCGGACAACTGCTCTACTGGCTGAGATATCCAAGCACGACACACGACCCGTCCTCACAGCTTTATTTCCGCCCCGTAATGAAATGAAACACCTACTGCCGTCCTTACGTTGTCATTTATTGTATTGCTACCAGTTTTGGTGCTGTAGTGAATCATCTTCAGGCCTTAATTGATGCTGAAGGGGTCAACAAAATCTATAAACACTGACAGTTGATAGCTGTGTTGTCACTTCATCACCTATAACCTCATAGTTGGTAGTTGATGGTTGGAGAGGAAACTGGTAGTCTGCAAAAACGAGTTCATAGATGTTGGTCACCGATACATCGCGTGTAAAAATGGTTTTAACCGCCTCAGCATCAGCTAAGGACTGAAGATGCTGCAATGGAGCACCGAAACTAGTAACTGTGCAATAAGTGACAGCATAAAGACGCCAGTAGGTGTTTCATTTGCTCACATAAATGTACGGCCGTAGTCCTCCAGACCTCCGACCATATGGATGGACACACAAAAAAATTACTTCCGACCGTACGTCATCTCCTATCTTTCCTTGTGTTGGCGTTGTTGACACACCAGTAATAGTAGTTATTGCTTTTTACCTTCTCTGCCTTATAGATTTATTTATTGTAATTGTTTTGCATATTTTTTACATGTTCTTTTGGGGGTTGTACTTTTACATACGTGGGTAGTATTTTGTCAGGTGAATTTACGTATTTATCACATTGTGTGCTAGCCGGCTAGCGGCGTCCGCCATTGATTCCGGACGTCGAACAATCAAAGCTGTTGCTTGCTATTCGTGCAAGGCACGCTACGGGTGGAAAGTTTGATTTTGACAGCTGTCAACTAAGTGAGATGTGTTTGCATTCAACAAGACGTGTTATTATGTCATTGTCATTACCGAAAAGTGATTTATTTAGCTCTTTCAATTATAAGTGAACAGAATTATAGCTGTTTCCTTAATTATTCACGAATTTATTTGCGGGAGTTTGTTGCCAAACACTGACGTGATTACTTTCGTTAAGTTTGGGAAACGAGACGGGTTACTTTTGAGTTTAAATAATCGAAATTACGGTCAAAATTACGCAAGGTAGATATCCGAGAACCGTTTTCATCACGGGAGTACCCTCATAGTCTAAATATCTCCCGTTATACACTGAAGCGCCATTGAAACAGGTACAGGCATACGTATTCAAATACGTAAGCAGGCAGAATACGACGCTGCGGTCGGCAACGGCTATATAATACAACAAATGTCTGGCGCAGTTGTAAGATGGGTTACTGCTGCTCCAATGTCAAGTTATCTAGATTTAAGTGAGTTTGAACGTGGTGTCACAGTCGGCGCACGAGCGATGTAATAGAGCATCTTCGATGTAGCGATGAAGCGGGAACTTTCCCGTACGACCATTTCACGATTGTACCGTGAATGTCAGGAATCCGGTAAAATATCAAATCTTCGACATCGCTGCGGCCGGAGAAAGATCCTGCAAAAACGGGACCAACGACGACTGAAGAAAATTGTTCAACGTGACAGAAGTGCTACTCTTCTGCAAATTGCTGCAGATTTCAATGCTGAGCCATCAACAAGTGTCAGCGTACCAACCATTCAAGGAAACACCATCGAAATGCGCTTTCGGAACCGAAGGCCCACTCGTGTGCCCTTGATGACTGCACGAAACAAAGCTTTACGGACTGGGCCTGTCAACACCGACATTGGAATGTTGATGACTGGAAACATGTTACCTTGTAGGACGAGTCTCGTTTCAAATTGTGTCGAGCGGATGAACGTGTACGGGTATGGAGACAAGCTCATGAATCAATGGACCCTGCACATCAGCAGGGAACTGCCCAAGCTGGTGGAGGCTCTGTAATGGTGTGGGGCGTGTGCAGTTGGAGTGATACGGGACCCCTGATACGTCTAGATACGACTCTGACAGATGACCCAAGCATCCTTTCTGATCACCTACATCCATTCATGTCCATTGTGCATTCCGACGGACTTGGGCAATTCCAGCAGGACAATGCGACACCTCACACGTCCAGAATTGCTACAGAGTGGCTCCAGGAACACTCTTCTGAGTTTAAACGCTTCCTCTGGCTACCAAACTCCCCAAACATGAGCATTATTGAGCATATCTGGTATGCCTAGCAAGAGATCTTCAGAAGAGATCTCTACTTCTTTGTACTCTTATGGATTTATGGGCAGCCCTGCAGGACCCATGGTGTCAGTTCCCTCCAGCACTCCTTCAGACATTAGTCGAGTCCATGCCACGTCGCGTTGCGGCACGTCTGCATGCTCGCGGGCGCCCTACACGATAAAGGCAGGTGCACCAGTTTCTTTGGATCTTCAGTGTATTTGATGTTCAAAACAGTTCTATCCAATATTAAGCGATCCGAACAGCTTTACTCGTGAAGAAAAGAGTAATCATTGCTACAAAAATTGTGGCTCAATCTCTTGTACCTTGGAGAATCAAAGGGAGACCACCCACGCACGGCGACCAAGATAGAGACACAATGTATCAGAAATAAGCAACTTGGAATCTGGCGGGGCGCAGACGGGCGTAGCACGGCGAGGCGAGCGTAATGTGATGTGGGGAACGTGGTTTGGCAGCCGCCGTGCGCCTTTCTTATGGAAGGTCGTCGCGCCTACGGTGCACCGTCGAATAATGGGAGCCTCGGCCGGCAGGCGCTGCGCGTGCGCCCACAAGGTCAGCGCTGTATGCGCTCGTGGACAGCATTACTCTGTCTCCCTCGTCTTCTTCTTCTTCTTCTTCCCCGGCGTCTTAGGCCGGAGAGGAGCACTGCAGTGTGATCAGACATCGACCCTCTATGAAATCTTCTCGGGTTATCAGCCGAATGGCGTCGTCGTATTGTCGCAGTGTTTCAATGGATTCCCTATCCATCATCTTCAGGCGAAGTCCTGTATTCGCAGTAGAAGCAGTCATCGACTTTGTGGCTGCCCTGCCGTCCTGATTTAGCCTTTTCGTGGTTTAGCTAAATCTCTGCAAATGTAGTCTGTGAACCGCTGTGGAATGTATAGTAGATGGTGCTTCATAATGTGACCGAATATTACGTTTCTTCCCATTCAGTTCTAGGATAAAGCGTAGGAAGAATTATAGCTTGCACACGTGTCTGAAGGTTGTTATTAGTTTAATTTCACGAGAATGATCTGTAATGGGATGTTGAATATTCACAGTTTCTGTGCTTGAAAACTGTTTCTCGAAATTCTGTACGCAAGACGTCTTTCGGCCAGTTTACGCTTTTCAAAGTTTCTCCCCAGTTAGTTAGTTTGTTATTTTCATGTTCCATAGACCATTTGAACTAACCTCTTATCGAAATAATGCGTAACGATTCAATTTACAGGATAGCCATACGTAATTATTTTTAACATTAATGAACATATTATTTTTAGTCCTACTCATTCAACTACATTTAATTTTTTGGTTTACTTATTTATTTATTTTTTCTGGCACAAATTATTAAGCAGAAGTTAGTCGGTGAAATAGAAGGAATTGTCGAGGAGAAATGATTTTAAATTAGATTTACAGCTTGTTTCGCTACCTGTCAAACATTTTACGTTATTGAGAATATATTAAAAAAATTGTTGCCAGATATTTAACTCCTCTGTGAGCCACGGACAGCCTTCAACAATGGGGAATAAAGGTCATTTTTCGCTTAAGTGATGTAGATATCGACATGACGGTTCTTTTCAAATTGTAATGGCTGATTTATGGAGTATTTAATTATCGAATATATGTATTGTGACAACGCAGTTAAAATGCCTAGCTCCTTGAAGAGATACCTACAAGAGTCCGTGGGTGAACAGCACAGATAACACTTAATGCTCGCTTTTGTTCAATCTATATTTTCTAAGCGACAACTTACCCCAGAAAATTAGTCAATAAGATATTACTGAGTAGATATATGCAAAGATCTAAGTCGAAACAACACTCTTGGAGTAGACGATACTCCATCGGAAGTACTGATATCCTTGGGAGAACCAGCATAACAAACCTCTTCCACGTTGTGTGCAAGATGTATGAGACAGACACATTAAGAAGAATGTAATAATCCAAATTCCAAGGAAGGTAGCTGCTAACACGTGTGAAAATTATCGAACTATCAGTTTAATAACTCATGTTTGAAAAAACTACTAACACGAATTCTTTACAGAAGAATGGAAAAACTGGTAGAAGACGACTTCGGAGAAGATCAGTTTGGATTCTGGAAAAATATAGGAACATGCGAGGCAATACTGACCCTACGTCTTATCTTAGAAGATAGGTTAAGGAAAGTTAAATCTACGTTTATAGCATTTGCAGACTTTCAGAAAGATTTCTGCAATGTTGACTGGAACATTCTCTTTGAAATTCTGAAGGTAGCAGGGTAAAATGGAACGAGTAAAAAGCTATTTACAACTTGTACAGAAACCAGATAGCAGTTACAACAATCGAGGATTATGAAAAGAAAGCCGTGGTTGAGAAGAGGGTGACACAGGGTTGTAGCCTGGTTCCCGATGTCATTAGGTATGTGCATTCAACAAGCAGTAAGGGAAACCAAAGAAAAATTTGGAGCAAGAATTAAAGTTTAGGGAGAAGAAATAAAAACTTTAGTGTTTGACAATGACGTTGTAATTCTGCCAGAGACAGTAAAGGACTTGAAAGAGCAGTTGAACGGAATGGACAATGTTTTGAAACGAGGATATAACATGAACATCAACAAAAGCAAAAGAAGGATAACGGATAAGTCAGGTGATGGTACGGGAAATTAGATTAGGAAACGAGACTCTTAAATTAGCAGATGAATTTTGCTTTTTGGACAGAAAGAGAGCTGATGATGGCCGAAGAAGAGAGGATGTAAAATGTAGACTGTCAATGGCAAGAAAAGCATTTCTGCAGAAGAGAAATTAGTTAACATCGAATGTAGATTTAAGTGTTAGGAAGTCTTTTCCGAAAGAATTTGTCTGTAGTGGAGCCATATAAGAAGGTGAAATATGGACGATAAAGAGTTAATAGAAAAACAGAATAGAAGCTTTCTAAATGTGGTCCAGCAGAAGAGATTAAGTGCGTAGGTTACATAATTAATGAGGAGGTACTGAACAGAACTGGTGAGAGAAGAAATTTGTGAAAGAACTTGACCAAAAGAAGGGACCAGTTGATAGGATACAATCTCAGCCTTAAAGGTATTACCAGTTTAGTACTGGGGGAAGGCGTGGAGGGTAAAAATCGTAGAGGGAGATCAAGAGATGAATGCGGTAAGCAGATTCAAAAGAATGTAGGACGTAGGTTGTAGCAATTGTTCGGAGATGAAGAAACTTGCATAGGATAGAGCAGGATGGTGAGCTGCACCAGACCAGTCCTCGGACTGAAAACCACAACATCAACAGCCAGGAGAAAGAGAGGAATCTCTGTCCTATAATATGTGAAGGAGGCCTTTTGAGTTTGAAAGTGTAGTGTATAGAGCATATACAAGTGTTGTTGTACTTTAGGACACAAATGTAAAAGATGAAACGCTGCACTCTGGTGACGGGCTCAGGCCCGGAACTGGTGATAGTACAATAAAAGAATTTCAAGAAAACATGTGGCTGGTTCCAGTATCTCCTACAGTGTAGCTGACGTAACCTGATATTTCTCACGTCCCCATTCTCACCCGTTCCTGTTGCCCACGCTTGTGAAACCATTATGTCTGCTATATTCAAGGTCAGGATTTAACCCGATACCCGCGTATACATTTTATGCACGTGACCCAAAAATGTGGGTCACCCATCCACTGTCCCGGTTCTGGTGCAGATAATGTTCTAAAACAAGGATATCCTCCACCCCTCCACCCCACCCCCCCAAAAAAAAGCTGTAAACCCTTGTCTTTTTTTGTCTCTAGAGCTATAGGAACACATTAAAATGGTAGGAAACCTCCTCGCCCTTTTCTTCCTAGAACAATTACGTAAGTCTCGTCATTATTGGTCTGCTCAGCATAGTGAAAGGATCAGTATTGTTTGAGATCAGAGTGTTTTTATATATATTTATCAGCTACATAGCCAGACATGTTCATCGCATAACTGTTGTGTGCTTGGAGCTTACGAACGCTCAACACCGAGGTCACCAGCTGTCTTACACATATTAAAAGAAACGAGAATGCAGGGTGGCACCTTATTACTTCATATGGATCGCAGCCCTTGACACAGTTGATGAAACTGTCTGTGTCTACAGCTACATGATTACTCTGTAGTTCACAATTAAGCACTTGGGAGATGGTTCACCGAACCATTTTAAAGCTATTTGTTTAGCATTCCACTCTCGAAAGGCACACAGGAAAAATGAACTCTTAAATCTTTCTGTGCTAGCGCAGATTTCTCTTATTTTATTATGATCATCATTTCTCCCTATGTAGGTGGGCGCCAACAAAATATTTTCGCAATCGGAGGAGAAAGTTTGTGATTGAAGTTTCCCAGAAGATGCTCGCACAAGGAAGAACCCCTTTGTTTTAATGATTGCCACCCCAATTCACATATCATGTCCGTGACACTCCCTCAGCGATAATGCCCTCTTTTAACTTTTTCGATTTTCTGCGGCAGTCTTGTCTGATACGGTTCCATAATGCACAGTACTGCTCCAAAAGAGAACGGGCAAGCATGGTGTACCCCGTATCTTTAACAGACCTGTTGCATTTTTTAACTGTTCTGCCAATAAATCGCAACCTTTGGTTTGCTTTCTCCACATTACTGTCTCTGTGATCGTTCCACATTAAGTTATTCGTAACTGTAATCCCTAAGTCATATTTAGCTGAATTTACAGCCTTTAGATTTATGTGATTTATTGCATAACCAAAATTTAGCGGACCTCATCTAGTAGTCGTGTGAATGACTACACACTGCTCATTATTTAGAGTAAATTGCCGTTTTTGCACCATACAGACCTCTTGTCTAAATCACTTTGCAATTGGCTTTGATCATCTGATCATTCTGCAAGACAGTAAACAATCTAACAGGGCTGTTAAGATTATTTCCTATGTCGTTTATGTAGATCAGGAACAGCAGAGGACCTGTAACTCCTCATTGAGAAACGCCAGATATTACTTCTGTTTTACTGGATGGCTTTTCCGCCAAGGACTACGAACTGTGACCCTTGTGACAGGAAACCAGCCGCACAACGAGGTGATATTCTACAGGCATGCTATTTGATTAGAAGTCGCTTGTGGGGAACGGTGTCAAAAGCCTTCTGAATATCTAAAAAGGCAACTCTGGATCAGCGAAATGAGGTTTCAGAAACTCATGCTGAAATTCGTAGATGTGGAGTTTGGAACGGTCGGGTATAAACATACCGATAGAAAGAGGCTTCGTGAATTCTACCGAAATCTTAGCCACCTCCATAGGGACTAATCGTTGATTGCAGATAGTGGTCCACTTAAAATTTGGTCTAACGATGTAATCCCTTGCGGCTTAATGCCCATCCCTGCAGTAAACTAACTGAATTTTGCGGTGGTTCCTTAATGGGTTTGATGAACACTGAATTGTTCATTAACTTTAAAAGTTCTTTTCAAAATCAGATGTCGGAAGAGCCACCTTTTCGATATTGACATTTAGTACTCTTTCAACCAGAGCGACTGATTAAAGGGAATTAGTCGTTCCGAACATAGCGACAAGTCAGCATGCGCATAATGCAAAGTAGTAGGATATGCACCACGGCATATCCTACACCAGATCGGTAGACTGCGTCTTTTTGCGCAAACAGCAACTGGACCTGCGAACGTTCCGCATACGACTAAGAAATAGCGAAGGCTAAACAGCGCTGGCAGCACGATTCTGTCGAACACAGAGAGTTGTGACGACTGAAACATGCCGCATCGCAGTACTAGATGAAATGTCACGCTGTTCCGAATACTTCCGAGAAGGACCGAGTAAAACCGAGTGACAGGCCGCACATTGGCCCGCACACGACTTGCACCAACACCACCTAGACTACAGGCCTGCGCGCACACTTGTGACGTCACATACTGATGGCTGGGTCTGTATCGGAACGCTCCTGTTAAGCACTCTGCAGGTATACGAACTTTACGACTTTTAGAGCTGAAACCGCGTAGGGATTCTCGTGCTTTCCTCTTCTACATGGCCTTGTAATGAAAGTATGGAAATTTATATCATTGCGTAAAGTAACTGAACAAAACTGCCCTATGTTATTTCAAGATGTAAAATTATTTTTACGATTTGCCTTAAATACGGGTTTCTAGGCTTGAATACAAACTTTAATTTTAAATTCTGTCTTTTACCTCAGGAGCTAAGTTCTTTTGCAGTAAAAAATCGGCAATATGCAACAAGAAGCAGACGTTTTTGGTTTTAAATAAAGCAGCTGGAGCTCCTACAGTATTTAAGAATTTGTTTCCCCAGTTATTTTCGTAAATTCTCCTCTCCACTTCAAAATTTGCTGACCTCACATGAAACTCAAATCATTCGACGAAACGGAGTACCTCCTGACATAATATTTAGTAAATCAAAAAACCCGAAAAAATATTTTATTTTACTGTTTCTCCAGAATTTTAGAACCTTAAACATGAAAAGATTGTTCCTCATATATCCTTGACTAAAATTCGTGTCACATAGTGCTTTTAACTTGATCACAATGCACTTCCCTCGATATTCTGCTTTCTATACTGCTTAATCTGTCGAACACTGAATTCATTAAAGCAATTTTCTAAGGTAGTTTACTCAAATTGAAATTATTTCTGAATAGCAGTATATGTAAAACCGAACAAAATCATTCTGTAGCTCTTCCAAATAAAAGTACTGGAAACTCAATAATCTGGTAGGAATGATAAGGAATACTAAACATTTTCGAGCCACACTGATTAATATAAATATTCTGTGTGACAACAGTTGCAAATATGAGAGACATTTCACAGCCAGCTTCGTATTAACCTCGCAGTAATGGTAGAATTAAGAAACAAATTATACTGGTACATGATACATAACTGCATTTAAAAACAATTGGCAAATGTGGCGCAATGGGAACAAATAACACGCTATAATTTTTTTGTCATTTACTTACCCTTGAATGATGCGTAGACACAAATTCCTGTCTGGGAATAGCTTCAATCCAGAGATTTCTCAACTTCACACATTTGGGAAATCGAAACATGTGCACTTTCATGCCTTTTTGGGATTTATAATTTCCGTGGTAAAAGGGAACGCAACACTTGTATCCCATACTTCGAAGAACTGTAGGCGAATGCTGTATGAAATATATATCACTTTCACGTGGCACACACTTCAAACACAACATACACGCCAACAGGGCTGCCGACTAAAGGTAAGATGGCCAACAGTTTGTGACGTCACGTGCCAATATGGCCGCTGTGCGTAGGCCTTCTATCTAGAAGGCTTCGCTTGCACACGCTGCTCCCGTGAAGATGGCGCACCGTGCCCGGCTCTGTACTATAGGGAGCGGTAGAAGTGTAGAGGAAGACAGTGACTGAAATACATCCGGCAAATAATTTTGGACGTAAGTCGCAGGTGCTACTCTGAGAAGAAAAAATTGGCATATGAGAGGAATTCGTAGCGGTCCACATCACACAAGTCAGAAGACTAATGACTTAGAAACGCCGAAATCACAGTAGAATGTGAAGACATGTAGAAAATGTGTGAGGCCATTTAACGGGTAATTCAGTATGTAAAGGGAGAAGAAAATCTAATGGTCAAGGGAGATTGGAAAGCGGTTGCAGGGGAAGGATTAGAAGAAAGGATTACAGAAGGATATGGGCTCTGTACAAGGAAGTAGAGAAGAGAAAAGCTAACTGGGTTCTGCAAGAAATTCCGGGTAGTAACAGGCAATAATCTGTTCAAAGAACACGAGAGAAGAATTTGTACTTGGAAACGATCTGGAGACACTGGAAAATTCCATTTGGATTGCATCGTGGAGACATAGAAATCCCGAGATCAGGTAGTGGATTGTAAGGGATATCTAGGAGCAGATAAAGATTCAGATCAAAATTAAGTAATGACATAGAGTTGGCGAAAATTAGGAGAATCGTCCGGAAGAATGTTTGGATAGAAGTGAGATAGTGAAGTACTGAGAAATGATGAGGTGCCTTTGAAGTTCTTCTATAGAGTTGGTAGTTCAGTTGAAGAGATACGGACATCTCTAAAAAAGAGAGAGAAATATAGGTGCTAAAGAGATAGCTATGAAGAAATCTTTGGTAACAGAAGAAATATTTCAGTTGATCGACGAAAGAATGAAGTTTAAAAAATGTTTGGAAGACACAGGATTACAGAAAAATAAGTCATCTTGGAATGAAATAAATAGTGTATGCCGGGAAGCTACAGCGAAATGGTTGCAGGAAAAATGTCAAGAAATCGAAAAAAGGTCATCAGAAGGACATAATCGGCGTCTAGAAAAGTCAAAACAACCTTCGATGGAAGTGACAACAGAGCTCAACATTGTGGTTCAAAGGGAATTCCTCTTTTAAACGAGAAGGAAAGAGCGATAGATGGAAAAAGTACGCTAAAGGGAAGGAATTGTCTGACGTCGTTATAGAAGAAGAAATGAGAGTTCATATAAATGGTATGGTGGATGCGGTAGTAGTAGTAAAGGAGTTTTGCTATTTGGGTAGCAAAATAACTGATGATGATCGAAGTAGAGAGGATATAAAATGTAGACTGGCAATGGCAGGGAAAGCGTTTCTGAAGAAGAGAAATTTGTTAACATCGAGTATAGATTTAAGTGTCAGGAAGCCGTTTCTGAAAGTATTTGTATGGAGTGTAGCCATGTATGGAAGTGAAACATGGACGATAACTAGTTTGGACCGAAGAATGCTGAAGATTAGATGGGCAGATCATATAACTAATGAGGAGGTATTGAATAGGATTGGGGAGAAGAGAAATTTGTGGCACAACTTGACTAGAAGAAGGGATCGGTTGGTAGGACATGTTTTGAGGCATCAAGGGATAACCAATTTAGTATTGGAGGGATGCGTGGAGGATAAAAATCGTAGAGGGAGACCAAGAGATGAATACACTAAACAGATTCAGAAGGATGTAGGTTGCAGTAGGTACCGGGAGATGAAGAAGCTTGCACAGGATAGAGTAGCAAGGAGAGCTGCATCGAACCAGTCTCAGGACTGACGACCACAACAACAACAGTGGATGCGGTATTGATCAGAATTTAACAGATTTGAGTTCATATAAGGCGAAAGTCACAGATCGAAGCGCTTCAGAATTCCTAAAGTTATTGGGGGTACTGGGAATCAAACGACTATGGAAGTCGACTTGTAGAATCTATAAAGTATAAACGTACTATCAGTCTTCTGGAAAAATATCATCCACACAATCCCAATGATAGTAACGGCAGAAATTCCGGGCGGGAAGGAGCGGGTGGTCCCCGGCACGAATCCGTCCGGCGGACTTGTGCCGAGGTCCAGTGAGCCAGCCTGTCTGTGGATGGTTTTTAGGCAGTTTTCCATCTGCCACGGCGAATGCTGCCTGGTTCCCCTTAATCCGCTTCATCTACACTATGTCGGCGATTGCTCTGCAAACACGTTCTCCACGTATGCGTACACCACCATTACTCTACCACGCAAACATAGTTACACTCGTCTGGTGTGAGGCGTTCCCCAGAGTGGAGGGCGGGGGGTGGGGGGTCCATCGGGACCGAAACGCACAATAGCCCTGAAAGAGTGGTTCGGTGTGGGACGGCGGAGGGGTGTAGTGGACTGCGGTAGTCTTCGTGGGGTAGTGGACTACTGCGGCTGCAGAGGGGACGGAGCCTCTCCGTCGTTTTTACGACCCCGTTTAACATACAATACAATAGAAGGACAGAAAAGGGTGAAAAATATCGTACAATCAGCTTAACAGCTTGTGCATCAATAAATTTCTGAGAACGTAAGTCTGGAGCACAGCAGTTTATGTAACTGTATTATGGACTGCTGGTAAACTAGAACAGAGGAGAATCGAAGCATTTGAGGTGTGGTGCTACAGAATAACGCTGAAAATTAAATAGACTGATGAGATAGCGTATAAGGAGATTGTCCGCAGAATCGTCCAGGAAAGAAATATCGAGAAAACTCACCCAAGATGGAGAGGCAGTATGGTGGGTCATGTGATAAGACATCAGGGAATTACTAACATGGTTTTCGAGGCAACTGTACAAGGGAAAATCTCTAGAGGAAGACAAAGATACGAATATATTCAACAGATGATTGAGAGTGTAGGGTGCAAGTGGCGGGCAGCATCAAAACAAAGTCACTGCAAAGATTGGGGGAGGGGCTTTCATTCATATGTATTCGCTTGGCACTAGCATCATCAGTCTCATTCCGTCGATACGGCAAGTTGGGCCCTCTGGGATGCAGAAATTGATAAAAAATGTTGATTTTATTTGAGTACAGCGTAATGTTTCGGAGTTGAAGGAGAGTTCTTTGACTCAGCCTTAGACACCACCATACTGGATATAAGACCTTGAAGGTAGTTTTTAAAGTTACTGAATACTTCTATACTCAGGTATCTCCTTCCACTGTTAGCTGAAACTGCCCTTCGAATATACTTCGGTTAATATGGTGCGATATTGTAAGACGGTAGGAGTATTTTTTAAATGTACTCTCCAACATTTCTACTACTTACGTACCCTACAAAACAAGACAGGTCTATGGCAATATTACAGGTTCTGTGCCAGTCAAAAGATTATTCACTACGCGTTTAAAAGATACGCCATCATCATGTGGGGCGCATTCTACATACATCTCTCCTTTTTGAAAGCACACGCATTTTTTTGCAGCAGTCTGTGAGGTAGCCAGAAGTTTGTGTTGCATCCTACACGTGCAAAACGTACGAGTGATGTGCTGCGTTATAATGTGGAAAACCTCATATATATTTTCATTTCTGGCCACCTTGTGCACTGTGTCAAGAAATTTCCAGAGTTTTTCTCAAAGTCCAGTTTCATAAAAGATGGTATCCATCGAATATTAAAGCAATACGCCGAAATGCGATATTGATGAATAAATGTCTTGTGATTAGCACAGAAATTTTAATATTATCATCTAAATTATCACTCGCATTATGCACAATTATTGATGGATGAAATACTTAGAAAACTAGTTTATATCATGTGAAACGGAAGTAAGAAGTTGGTTCTTGGTCATTCACAATGGAAAAGCGGTAAGGGAAATGTGTAATTGGCCGACTTAAAGATAAAGCATCCCCTCTTTTCCTCAAACTCCTTGAATCTTATTGGACATGGGTGCAAAAAGATAGCGTTAATAGTTTGCAATTTTGTCAACTCAGTGAGTTACATCTACACTTTCCATTACTAGAAATCCTGTACTGAATTATTATTATTGTCGGTAAATATTCTACGTGTACTGTAACCGTCTGATGACAAATTCAATGATTCTAAAACGTGCTTGATGACGTAACATCAAAAGTTAATCGAATATTACGTTATTATTTGAAAAAAACAGAAAAAGAGAAATATAGCAACGAGCCAGTTTCTTGACTTTATTAATACGAAGTCACGTTTCAAATTTCCACTCATCATCATTAGGAGTAACATAGTTATATATTCATCAGTTTTATGTTTAGGCTGACTGAATTTTCGTTGTGACGGTTTTCCTTCGCAAATTAACAAACTTTTAACAGTCGTATATTCGCGTCTAATTTACGTTTATGTGTACTTTTATTCTGCATATGCAACTCTTCATCTATTTATTATATAAATACCGCAACACTTTTATATAATTTGCCATACAGTCGGTGTAAGATTTTGTTACGATCGGAAATTATTTGGAAAGGACAACAGAAAATAATCGAATCGGAAATTACGTCTAAAATCGGATTACAATTTTCTATACGTTGAGTAATTCCTTCAGAATTAGATTACTTTATGAGACTTATAACTGAATACCTTCAAAGTTTGTAGAAGCCTGTGTGTGAAAGTAAAACTAAAACTTAGCATATTGTGTGTACTATAATGACTAGGCCTATCTTACATCGCCGACTTTTACCTATCTGGGTTACTGTAAGAACGACTTTTCGGATGGCGCAAACAGAACACTAACATATTGTGTGACTTATATGAAAAACTGAAACATTAAAATTAATATCATATTTTAAGGCAGACTTTAAATGACGACCCAATTATCGGAGCGGTAACTACTAGGGTAGTACTAACAGAACGACAACTAAATCGACATGAGTGGTATAATCTGCTACGACATTTTGCGTAGAAGATAATATTACCTCAGCGCATTGATGAACATCGGCATTCTGCCTTTGAAATAGATTAGCCTCATATGTCAAACAAACCATATTATTTTGTATTTTTTGTATATATTTAATTATGATTCTATTAGTGTTATTTAGATAGCCACTGTTACACTATCTGCATAACCACTAAAATTTTACCTTGAAATACACTTCCAGAAAAAAATTGATACAGCTATTTAAAGGTTTCCAGTTCGCTCAAGATTTATCATTGCAACAGTGCATGTGGTGTACACCACAGTATAGGCACCACTGCCCTTTTTTTCTTTTATTTTTTTAAGTACTTTACTACTTCTTGAGCACCGGACCATTTGCTAGATAAGGGGCTTACTTAATTGGAATCATGGCGCAACTCTTAATTTTTCAGATGCACAAAGGAAATGACGAAATATTTATTGTTCTCTTGGACCAAAATCAAAAGACCGATTAATGTTCGAACAAATATTCATGGATTTTGTTTCATACTAACGCCCAGAGTTTGTAAACTACAATATGTTAGAAGTATACAGAAGCAATACGGAACGTCTCAGTTCAAAAATAATTGGTGTGCCAATATTTGAGAATAATTGCAGAAAATATTGCCCACAGCATCCAGCACAGGAACCAACTTAGTGATCTAGACACGCCGCCGGCCTGATTTCTATTAACATCACGAGGGAAATGCCAGTGCGTGACTAGATTAATTGGTCGCTTGTCATAACTCGAGGCAAAAACTGGCTCTGTTGGTAGAGAAGTGAGCGAACTGGCTTCTAGAAAGTTGTAGCCTTAATTGCAAAAACTGAATTAATTAGACCGACTGGAGTACAGTTCTTGGTAGACATTTTCTCATGTGGGTCACTGAAACGTGAATTGCCGTATTCTGCATCAATAACTCCCTAGATGATTATATCACAGAAGCAGTTTGATCACCGAAGCAGTTTGATCTCAGGTAGTTAACTCATGCTAATGCTGGTTTTTTATCGCCCTAGAAAAACCGCTAGATAATGTAAAATGTTGCCCGGTATTTGAAATGGTTCAAATGGCTCTGAGCACTATGGGACTAAACATCTATGGTCATCAGTCCCCTAGAACTTAGAACTACTTAAACCTAACTAACCTAAGGACATCACACAACACCCAGTCATCACGAGGCAGAGAAAATCCCTGACCCCGCTGGGAATCGAACCCGGGAACCCGGGCGTGGGAAGCGAGAACGCTACCGCACGACCGCGAGCTGCGGACTGCAAGGTATTTGAAAACCTCAGCGAAATTGCTACGTGGTATCACAAACACGAATACTACAAAATATGTAGAAGAACCCAGGGGGAGAAAAACGAACGGATTAAAAATCCAAAACTGCATTCCTCTGCTGTTCAACCCGTATACCGAAGAAGCAATGAAGGGAACTAAACAAGGCGGGATAAAAATTCAAAGTGATTCGACATCAACGATATGATTCGCTGACGACGTTGCTATCCTTGGTAATGTGAGGAAGAATTACAGGACCTGTTGAAAGGAGTGAACAAGCTGGGCAAAGAATATGAATTGTGAGAAAATTGAAAGTAATGAGAAAACAAACTCAACAAAGTTATAGACGAGAAGAAGGAATTCTACTGCCTTGGAAGTAAATTACCGTATGACGGAGGAAGGAAGGAGGACATAAAAAGCAAAGTAGTACTGTTTAAAAGTCCAGAAATATCTGGGGCAGGAAACGCTACGGAAGCGATACCGAGGTGGAGAATGCACTGAGCAACTGTCAGAACGGATTGGTGGCGATGTCCACGGCATGAGAATTCTCAAGTTCATGGGCACATGTGACAAATGCTCAAATAACGGAAGTGATTATGTAGAGAAATAGAGGAAGTTACAACTTGTTAGGTGTAACACTCTGTAAGAGAAAAAAATGACTCATCACGGAAAATTATCTGAAGCGACCGGAATCGGTAGGTGTAATGTCAAACAAACAAATGATTATAGTCTCAGAAAAACTAGATAATTTATCCGAGAGGGAGGGGTTTACAAATTGAGCAAGTCAGTAACGCGTTGCTCTGCCTCTGCCCCTTATGCAAGCAGTTTTTCAGCTTGTCATTCAGTGACAGAGTTGTTGGATGTCCTCCTGAGGGACATCGAGCCAAATTCTGTAGAACTGGTACGTTAGTTCGTCAAAATCTCGAACTGGCCAAGGCAGGGTTTGACAAGAACGAAGACAAGCAGTAGATACGGTGAGCATTATTTTGCTGAAATTTAAGCTCAGAATGCCTGCCACGAAGGGCAACGACGCGGGGCGTAGAATATCAGGGACGTCCCACTGTGCTGTAAGGGTGCAGCGGATCACAACCAAAGGGGTGCTGTTGTGCAATGAAATGCCGCCCCAGACCATCACTCTTGAATGTCTGGCCGTTTGGTGAGCGACAGTCAGGTTGGTGTATCGCCGCCGCCTGGGGCGTCTCCAGCCACGTCTTCGCTGGTTGTTGGGGTTTAATTTGAATCGGAGCTCATAACTGAAGATAATTCTATTCCATTTCGTCAGATTCCAGGCAGAATGAGCCCAACACCTATGCAGACGGGCTTGATGCTGTACAGAGGTCAATGGCAGACGGCGCAAGGGGTGCCGGGAGACCAGTCTCCTACCTGTGAGCGGCCTTTTACTGTTCCTTGTCGTCACTGAAATGGGAGTGAGCGTTTGGCGTCACTGGCCGGGAGGCCCCTTGCGGGGTAGGTCCGGCCGCCATGGTGCAGGTCTCACACTACTGGCCATTAAAATTGCTACACCTCGAAGATGACGTGCTACAGACGCGAAATTTAACCGACAGGAAGAAGATGCTGTGATATGCAAATGATTAGCATTTCAGAGCACTCACACAAGGCCAGCGCCGGTGGCGAAACCTACAACGTGCTGGCATGAGGGAAGTTTCCAACCGATTCTCATACACAAACAGCAGTTGACCGGCGTTGCCTGGTGAAACGTTGTTGTGATAACTCGTGTAAGGAGGAGAAATGCGTACCATCACGTTTCCGACTTTGATAAAGGTCGGATTGTAGCCCATTGCGATTGCGGTTTATCGTATCGCGACATTGCTGCTGGCGTTGGTCGAGATCCAACGACTGTTAGCAGAATATGGAATCGGTGGGTTCAGGAGGGTAACACGGAATGCCGTGCTGGATCCCAACGGCCTCGTATCACTAGCAGTCGAGATGACAGGCATCTTATCCGCATGGCTGCAACGGATCGTGCAGCCACGTCTCGATCACTGAGTGGGGACGTTTGCAAGACATCAACCATCTGGACGAACAGTTCGACGACGTTTCCAGCAGCATGGACTACCAGCTCGGAAACCACGGCTGCGGTTACCCTTGACGCTGCATCACAGTCAGGAGCGCCTGCGATGGTGTACTCAACGACGAACCTGGGTGCACGACTGGCAAAACGTCATTTTTTCGGATGAATCTAGGTTCTGTTTACAGCATCATCATGGTCGCATCCGTGTTTGGCGACATAGCGGTGAACGCACATTGGAAGCGTGTATTCGTCATCGCGGTACTGGCGTATCACCCGGCGTGGTGGTATGGGGTGCCATTGGTTACACGTCTCGGTCACATCTTGTTCGCATTGACGGCACTTTGAACAGTGGACGTTACATTTCAGATGTGTTTCGACCCGTAACCTTACGCTTCATTCGATCCCTGCGAAACCCTACATTTCCGCTGGATAATGCACGACTGCATGATCCAGGTCCTGTACGGGCCTTTCTGTTTACAGAAAATGTTCGACTGCTGACCTGGGCAGCACATTCTCCAGATCTCTCACCAACTGAAAACGTCTGGTCAATGGTGGCCGAGCAACTGGCTCGTCACAATACGCCAGTCACTATTCTTCATG
Source organism: Schistocerca piceifrons (assembly GCF_021461385.2). Classification (NCBI taxonomy): domain Eukaryota; kingdom Metazoa; phylum Arthropoda; class Insecta; order Orthoptera; family Acrididae; genus Schistocerca; species Schistocerca piceifrons. Next base: position 284,294,338 of record NC_060139.1, on the reverse strand, counting down.
AACTGTAGCATCGTGTTGAAGCTGCATGGGCAGCTGTACCTCTACACGCCATCCAAGCTCTGTTTGACTCAATGCACAGGCGTATCAAGGCCGTTATTACGGCTGTATGTGGTTGTTCTGGGTACTGGCTTCTCAGGACATATGACCCCAAATTGCGTGAAAATGTAATCACATGTCAGTTCTAGTGTAATATATTTGTCCAATGAATACCCATTTATCATCTGCATTTCTTCTTGGTGTAGCAATTTTAGTGGCCAGTAGTGTATTACATTCGACGCCACAGTGGGCGATCTGCACGCAAGATGGGGATGAAATAATGATGAAGACAACACAACACCCAGTCCTTGAGCGGAAAAAATCTCCTACTCAGCCGGGAATCGAACCCGCGCACGTAGGACGGCAATCCATCACGCTGACCATACAGCTATCAGTACGGACCTTGTGGTCACTGAAGCATTAGTTGTATGTCTGATCGATGATAATGATGAATCCGGGGCTCTGAGAGCTCTCGATCCCCTCGTTCTATCGTTCCATGTTCTGTCCTGTTCTTTCCTGTCCACAACGTAGAATAGTGTTGATTCAGATCTCGAGCGACTCGCCGATTGCTCCAACCTAATTCTTTGAGCCCAACTACACCTCCTCTCTCAAATGCTCAAATCTGCACAGCCGGGGTAGCCGTTCGGTCTCAGGCGCCTTGCCGCGGTTCGTGCGGCTCCCCCCCTTCGGGAGGTTCGAGTCCTCCCTCGGGCATGGGTGTGTGTGTGTGTTGTCCTTCGCGTAAGTTAGTTTAAATTAGATTAAGTAGTGCGTAAGTCTAGGGACCGATGACCTCAGCAGTTTGGTCCCAAAGTCCTTACCATAAAATTCCAAATACATCACATACTGCTCACGCGCCTGAGAGATGTAGTTATTGTCCAGTGAATGAAATTCGCCGACTTTATGCACTGGTATCGACATGTACCCTGTTTACTATTCTTGCCAGTTATTTGGTGAAACTGCTGCAACGTCACACAGTCATCCATCGGCCGCGAAAGTTAAAGTTTTGCATTTTCCTTCCATACCTCTATCAATATCAGTCTGTGACCAATTAGCATAACTTCTTCGTGGCACGTCACTTTTTTTGTATATTTTCTGCGATGTATTTTAATGTATTAATCTAATGCAAAATATTCTGGGTATGTACTTCAATATGATGATCATACTTTATTTAATTTCGCTAGTTTATGCTTAGAGCATTACAGTTATAGCCCATAGGGAAATGTCGGAACCAAGTCCCTCAGTGCCTGAGAGGTGCACACTAGGGTGCAAAAGATGGGGCAGAGCTGAGAGAGCCCACCAATTGTACAATAGAGCATTTATACAGTCTGCGGCCAGCGTCAGAGGAGGAAGCGAGTGGAGTGACTAGCAAGGCAAAAGTACTTATAAATTCTTCTACATGTGCCTCGGGTGTTGGGGGTTGAGTTGTTTCTGGGAAGAAACTAAACAGCGAGGTCATCGGTCTCATCGAATTAGGGAAGGACGGGGACGGAAGTCGGCCGTGCCCTTTCAGAGGAACCATCCCTGCATTTGCCTGTAGCGGTTTAGGCAAATCACGGAAAACCTAAATCAGGACGGCTGGACTCGGGATTGAACTATCGTCCTCCCGAATGCGAATCCAGTGTGCTAACCACTGCGCCACCTCGGATATAAACCGGCTTCCGTATACAGCAGTCTGGCATAGACTTACATTCTAAAAACGTTTTTATAGAACATATTACATGAAGAATCGCGGTTGCGCAATTACAATCAGCACGGTCGCCACAACAGCTCAGTTCTTCGTCTATCTCCAGGCAAAATAAAGTTTAGAATTGTGTTACTGGCATGAACTAGAGCATCATGATTTTTTCTTAATATACGTGTGGAATTCAGTTTATTGTGTCCGGCCTACCATATTCGCCTGAGTCATGCTACCTACGTTAGGTTCAAATGGCTCTGAGCACTATGGGACTTAACTTCTGAGGTCACCAGTCCCCTAGAACTTAGAATTACTTAAACCTAACTAACCTAAGGACTTCACACTTATCCATGCCCTAGGCAGGATTCGAACCTGCGACCGTAGCGGTCGCGTGGTTCCAGACTGTAGCGCCTAGAACTGCTCGGCCACCCTGGCCGGCACCTACGTTAGGTTTCGGTCCTGTTCCTTTATATCATCATCCATTTTATGAAATCACAGGTGCTTATTCAATCAAGCAACTAATTTGATTGATTCATTGCGTTAATTATTAAGTGGTGTTAGCAGTTTAATCACAGATATTTTGTTTGTTTCGAGTGCTCTAAGTGCTAGTAAAAGAGAATTGCATCATGATTAAATGGTTTAGTTTAATATTTCTCGAAGAACGCCTATAAAAAGTAATTTTGTTAGTATACAAAGTGTAGAAGTGTAGGTATGCTCTATGCCAGTTTAGAACCGCATGGCCGCTACGGTCGCAGGTTCGAATCCTGCCTCGGGCATGGATGTGTGTGATGTCCTTAGGTTAGTTGGTTTAAGTAGTTCTAAGTTCTAGGGGACTTATGACCACAGCAGTTGAGCGCTCAGAGCCATTTGAGCCACTTTTATGTCAGTTTAATGGTCTACAATTTTATCCTACTATCAGACAGGTTTCTAAACGTATTTACAAAAGATGGTTCGCCGCGCCGGATTAGCCGAGCGGTCTAAGGCGCTGCAGTCATGGGCTGTGCGGCTTGTTCCTGGCGGAGGTTCGAGTCCTCCCTCGGGCATGGGTGAGTGTGTTTGTCCTTAGGATAATTTAGGTTAAGTAGTGTGTAAACTTAGGGACTGATGACCTTAGCAGTTAAGTTCCATAAGATTTCACACACATTTGAACATCTGAACAAAGAGGGTTCAAGAGTATGTAACGGTTTAAGGACTCCATTACTTCAACTGTTGCGCTGATAGTTAGTTGGTATAAAGTGCCTACGTACTACCTGTGTTGATATTTAAACAATTCCTTTGAGTGAAAGTTTCACCTACAGTGCAATAGTTCACATAAACGGGTTATGGGACCTTTTATACAAGTTATTGTGTCCTATATTGATCAGCCCTTGATCATTGGGAACATTTTGTTCCTATCTCTTATGTACGTAAAGTAATGATTTGTTTAAATGTCCATTAATGCAATGTGATTCACGGTCCCCATATACTACTATGCTTGTTGCTCGTTAGAAGTCTCAATTACTTAACACATAGGCTGCGTAACTTACTACTTCAGTGCACGTCATTTTGAGACAATCAGAGTGGTATTAGTGTTTCATAATAACGTACCTGTTGCTGCTAGTATTTTCTTGACTGTTTCTGTTCTTGTTCTGCTGATCAGACTTAAAGGGAGTACGGCGCACTAGTTTCATCATGGAGTGTTAACGTCTTTATCTTCCGTGCTGTAACTAATTGCTCGATTTGAGCTGGCGACTGTATGGATTAGTATCATTGCCAAATTACTATATCGTCTGTTCAAAGAACCTTGGCTCAGATCCCTTTATTGGTGTCGTATTCTTAGGATGATCGAAAAGCAATTCATGGTATGCCAGATGATCACTCTTAATATAATCCTGGGAATTGGATAAGGTGACCTCAATTTGTGTAAACAACACAGGTCTAGAATACCACGTTAGTGTTGCTTTAGAAAACGTAGATCTTTTTGTAGTAACTTTTTCAAATAATCAGCCCATCTCCATACCTAAAAGGAGAATAAAAAACACTATTATCTGTCATCTAATTTATTTAAAGTAATACATGAAGGGAGTATATAATTAAATGTAACATATTCCACAAAGATCGGTATCTGCTGCTGCGTGTCGTCAAAAACAGAGAAATCTTTAAAATCTCTGTGATTACGTACGAGAGTATGACAGGAATTTGTTACATGTTTTAGTTAAAAATCAAGTTTCCTGCATCTATTAAAGCCGAATGGTCGTTACTTCTTGGTTTACCGTCGGATAGTTTGCTACAAGGGAGATACAGTTCTGCTGAACTCGCGACTCTTTTCATCAGTACGAGATGAATGTAAACCGTAACTTAAAATTTTACGTAGTAAAAGTAGGTTCTGATGCAAAGCAGCAGACACTTTCGCTCGCTACATAAATTTACTTGCACTTATGCGTTCATTTCCATGTCGATTTACTTTCGTTTATTTTAATTAATTAGTATTCTTCGCTGGTTCGATTTTCCGTGTTCGTTTCCTCTTTTAGTTTAACTTTAGCTTTAGCTTTACAAACTAGTATTGGAAATCTGAAACACCTCTTATTCGCAGTGACATAATAATAATAAAAATGTTTGGGCCAGTAACAAAGCAATGATTGATATCATTTAATTCCAGCGTGATGGTCGTAGAGGAATACTGGGCAAACCTTGAGCTGATTGTGAATCGTGCTCTGAAGAAATATGTGTCGACGAAATTACACCGAGCGAGGTGGCGCAGTGGTTAGCACACTGGACTCGCATTCGGGGGGACGACGGTTCAATCCCGCGTCCGACCATCCTGCATTAGGTTTTCCGTGATTTCCCTAAATCACTCCAGGCAAATGCTGGAATGGTTCCTATGAAAAAGCTCGGCCGACTCCCTTCCCTAATACGATGAGACCGATGACCTCGCTGTCTGGTCTCCTCCATCAAAACAACCCAACCCAACAACGAAATTCGGAAGATACTGAGGAAGCAAAAGCTTGCCCTTTTCTCACATGGTATACTGCGAGCCGTGGATGAAGGACAAGAGGTACATTCCATATTCTTAGATTTCCAAGAAGCATTTGACACTGTGTCGCACTGCAGACTGTTAACGAAGGTACGAGCGTGAGGAATAAGTTTCCAGAGATACGAATGGCTCGAAGACTTCTTAAGTAATACACTCCTGGAAATTGAAATAAGAACACCGTGAATTCATTGTCCCAGGAAGGGGAAACTTTATTGACACATTCCTGGGGTCAGATACATCACATGATCACACTGACAGAACCACAGGCACATAGACACAGGCAACAGAGCATGCACAATGTCGGCACTAGTACAGTGTATATCCACCTTTCGCAGCAATGCAGGCTGCTATTCTCCCATGGAGACGATCGTAGAGATGATGGATGTAGTCCTGTGGAACGGCTTGCCATGCCATTTCCACCTGGCGCCTCAGTTGGACCAGCGTTCGTCCTGGACGTGCAGACCACGTGAGACGACGCTTCATCCAGTCCCAAACATGCTCAATGGGGGACAGATCCGGAGATCTTGCTGGCCAGGGTAGTTGACTTACACCTTCTAGAGCACGTTGGGTGGCACGGGATGCATGCGGACGTGCATTGTCCTGTTGGAACAGCAAGTTCCCTTGCCGGTCTAGGAATGGTAGAACGATGGGTTCGATGACGGTTTGGATGTACCGTGCACTATTCAGTGTCCCCTCGACGATCACCAGTGGTGTACGGCCAGTGTAGGAGATCGCTCCCCACACCATGATGCCGGGTGTTGGCCCTGTGTGCCTCGGTCGTATGCAGTCCTGATTGTGGCGCTCACCTGCACGGCGCAAAACATGCATACGACCATCATTGGCACCAAGGCAGAAGCGACTCTCATCGCTGAAGACGACACGTCTCCATTCGTCCCTCCATTCACGCCTGTCGCGACACCACTGGAGGCGGGCTGCACGATGTTGGGGCGTGAGCGGAAGACGGCCTAACGGTGTGCGGGACCGTAACCCAGCTTCATGGAGACGGTTGCGAATGGTCCTCGCCGATACCCCAGGAGCAACAGTGTCCCTAATTTGCTGGGAAGTGGCGGTGCGGTCCCCTACGGCACTGCGTAGGATCCTACGGTCTTGGCGTGCATCCGTGCGTCGCTGCGGTCCGGTCCCAGGTCGACGGGCACGTGCACCTTCCGCCGACCACTGGCGACAACATCGATGTACTGTGGAGACCTCACGCCCCACGTGTTGAGCAATTCGGCGGTACGTCCACCCGGCCTCCCGCATGCCCACTATACGCCCTCGCTCAAAGTCCGTCAACTGCACATACGGTTCACGTCCACGCTTTCGCGGCATGCTACCAGTGTTAAAGACTGCGATGGAGCTCCGTATGCCACGGCAAACTGGCTGACACTGACGGCGGCGGTGCACAAATGCTGCGCAGCTAGCGCCATTCGACGGCCAACACCGCGGTTCCTGGTGTGTCCGCTGTGCCGTGCGTGTGATCATTGCTTGTACAGCCCTCTCGCAGTGTCCGGAGCAAGTATGGTGGGTCTGACACACCGGTGTCAATGTGTTCTTTTTTCCATTTCCAGGAGTGTAGAACCCAGTATGGTGTCCTCGACGGCGAGTGTTCATCAGAGATAAGGATATCGTCATGAGTGCCACAGGGAAGTGTGATAGGACCCCTGTTATTTTCTGTGTACACAAATTATCTTGCGGACAGAATGCGTAGCCATATGCTGAGGTTTACTGATAGTGTATGGGAACGTATCGAAGTTGAGTGAAAGAAGATAAAAGATGACTTAAACCTAGTTCGTATGATGAATGGCAACTAGTTTTAAATGCAGAAAAATTTAAGGTAACGCAGATTAGCACGAAACACGATCCTGCAAAATCGAACGCAGAATTAGGAGTGTGCCGCTTGACTCAGTTACGTCGATTAAATATTTAGGCGTAATGCTGCAAAGCGATATGAAATGGAATGAACATGTAAGGATTGTAGTAGGGAAAGTGAATGGTCGACTTCAGTTTGTTGGAAGAATTTTGGGAAAGTGTGGTTCATCTTTAAAGGAGACAGCATAAAGAAAACTATTGCGACCTGTTCTTGTGTACTAGTCGGGTGTTTGACATTGCTACCACGTCAGAAGACCTTGAAGCAGTTCAGAGGCGGGCTGCTAGATTTGTTACCGGTAGGTTCGGAGAACGCGCAAGTATCTACATCTACATCTACATCGTTACTCTGCAATTCACACTTAAGTGCTTCGCAGTCCACTCTCGAATGGCGCGTGGGTAAAAGGAACACCTAAATCTTTCCGTTTGAGCTCTGATTTCTCTTATTTTATTATGATGATCATTTCTCTCTGCGTAGGTGGTTGTCAACAATATATTTTCGTATTCGGAAGAGAAAGTTGGTGATTGAAATTTCGTAAATAAATCTCGCCGCAAAGAAAACCGCCTTCGTTTCAGTGACTGCCACCCCAACTGGCGTATCATATCAGTGACACTCTCACCCCTATTGCGCGATAACACGGAACGGGCTGCCGTTCTTTGCACTTTTTCGATGTTCTCCGTCAGTCCTACCTGCTAACTGTTCTGCCAGCAGAGCGCAGTGTTTGTTTCGCCTTCCCCACAATATAATCTATGTGGTCTTTCCAATTTAAATTGCGCGTAATTATAATTCCTAGGTATGTAGATGAATTGACACCCCTTAGATTTGTCCGATTTATCGTATACCCAAAATCTAACGTATTTTTTTAGTACCCATGTGGATGACCTCGCACTTTTCTTTGTTCAGTGCCAATTGCCACTTTTCGCACCATGCAGAAATTCTCTCTTGATGTTTTTGTATTTGGAATTGATCGTCTGATGATTTTACTAGACGGTAAATTACAGCATCATCTGCAAACAATCTAAGGGGGCTGCTCAGATTATCACCTAGATCATTTATGTAAATCAGGAACAGCAATGGACCTGTAACCTCCCCCTCACTTATCGACCTTAATGACAGTGAAAAATTAAACTGCGTGTACCTAATGGAAATTTGGGAAAAGCAATCGTCACCGAAGTTAATTTGTCGGTAAAGAGGGAGGAAAGGGTTACATCTAAATGAAAGGAAAAATGCAAATGAAACTGGTGGAAATTAATTTTGAAAAGGGATAAAGTTAATAAAGAAAGTGAATGTGCGGCCGTTACGTTAACAATTAACTAGCGGTAATTAGATATTTGAGATTTGGGGGAAATTACGGTCGCCAGTCCTAAGGACAATTACTATAGTAACTGAAAAAGAAAGGTTATTACACATATAATTAGCACTAGAAGCGTGGCAACTGAAGGTTGACACGTGTAGTGTGAAAACTGAAAGTTTGTCAGAAGTACACTCTGACTTAATTTAGCAAAACAATTAATAAAACCGGAAAATCGAAAGTTAATTTAGTGACTGAAGTTAATAGTGAGCTTTCTTTCTGAAGCACATCGAAATTCAGTAAAATACGGTTAGTCTTGGACTACCTCAACAATCATTTCAAAAGCTACTTGAATCTACGCAATTAAGAAATAAGAGATTTAACTTTGAACTTGAATTAAATGATTCTGAATAATTAACAATAGTAAAATTTTGTACGTACCAAGCTGAGCTGCAGTCACAGGTAAGCTAAAATACGGTAACAAAACTCGCACTGTTAATTTGTGCTTGTGTAATCTAAATATTGTAGCCAGCTATGAATACCTTAACTGAACTTTGAAATTAAAGCAGTGAAATCGAATGATGCTGGCGTTTGAATTTCAACGACACTCGGGTTCATTCCGGAAAAGGAAGGGACCCTGCTTGGTAATGCAATTGGGACAATGAGCAACAAAGGTTCATGCTACGTTGCTGTAATTTAGTTATGAAAATGGAACAGTGTGAAAAGCTGAGGTCTGCCATACAGTTCTAAAACTTTACGTGCTTCCAGTCTTCCTTGATGGTTGATTGAAGGTTTGAAGCCGTCGATCGAGGAGGTGGCGACAGTCACTCATTGTCGGCCGTCGCTGTTGCAGAAGCTGGATGTTGGCGCGCCTTCTTCTCGACACGGTCACCAGGCGAACGGGCTCTTGATGTGCGCCAGCTAATGCTTCCCGTCCGCGACACCGTGTCAGAAACTATCATAGCAAGTCGAGCGCAATTACATGCTGCTAAACCCCGAAAGCGCGGCAACTCGCGGGAGGGTCACACAACACACCTGCTCCACTGCACCACCCCAGCCAGACTCCCCTCTGCCCGCGCTCCACGCGACAGAGTTAACACTACCAAAGATCTGAAACACTTTGGTTCTCCACACGACCTATCGATGTATTCGTTCGATAGCATAGTTTTCCCTACGCTAGACCCAGCGAATAAATACAAATAATATTCACAAAACAAGTCAACATATATGCTTATATATACGAACAGTAAAACAATTACAATATATAAAGACACAGAAATGTCATATCTTCAGGTAACAAAATAAGGAAAAAAATTTTAGTACAATAGATGGAAATAGAAGGATATACAGCCCGCATCTCGTGGTCGTGCGGTAGCGTTCTCGCTTCCCACGCCCGGGTTCCCGGGTTCGATTCCCAGCGGGGTCAGGGATTTTCTCTGCCTCGTGATGGCTGGGTGTTGTGTGACGTCCTTAGGTTAGTTAGGTTTAAGTAGTTCAGTTCTAGGGGACTAATGACCATAGCTGTTAAGTCCCATAGTGCTCAGAGCCATTTGAACCATTTGAGGATATGCATTTCCGGCGTTACAGGCCTATGACACTACCTTGCGAAACGCCAGATACCACTTATGTTCTACTCGATGATTTACGGCCTACCACTACGAAGTATGACCTCTCTGAGAGGAAATCACGAATCCAGTCACACAACTGAGACGATACTCCATATGCATGCAATTTGATTAATAGTCGCTTGTGAGGAACGGTATTAAAAGTCCTCTGGAGCTCTAGTAATATGGAATCGATCTGAGATCCCTTGTCGACAGCACTCATTACTTCATGGGAATAAAGAGCTAGCTGTGTTGCACAAGAACGATATTTTCTGTATCCGTGTTGGTTATGTGTCAACAAGTCAGTATTATAGAGACGCATCGATAACTCAAATGGGAATCCCTTGAGCGAAGGAGACGTTCGTTTCACGGAACACGAACCAGAATGTGAAGCTGATTGCAGAACGATTCCACTGCCCCTAACGTAAATTGCGAGTAAGGATCATAAAGGGAAGATACATGAAATTTGGGCTCGCACGGAGGCATACAGGCAGCCGTTTTTCCCTCCCTCTATTTGTGAGTGGAACAGGAAACAAAATGACAAGATACCCTCCGCCACGCACCGTACACTGGCTTGTGGAGTACATTTGTAGATGTAAATGTAGAATGTATCTTGAATCAGTGAACACGTGCGTTTCAAAATTACAGAGACGTACGATCTGGCGCAAAGCCAAAGTTGTAGCACTGCTGAAGCCTGGAAAAGAACCAATTGATAAGAATCATTTCCGACCTGTTAACCAAAAGTATAAAGTTTTGTGAAGCCTGATCCTCAAGCGCATCTCACAACATTTTGATAAAAACATTATAAATGTGAAATCTTGTTTCTGCCGAGGAAAGTCGTGTTGAGGTCAAATCCTTAACATGACATAGTACATAGGAGGTGGATACGAAACAGGACATCTTACAGGAGTGGAATGCATAGATGTGCCAGCAAAGTACAACACTGTTGACCACAGGAAGTTGGTTAAAAAGGTATATTCAGTTGCAAAACTCATTACCAGTTTAACACATTTATCCAGTGATTGCTGTGAAACAGGAGGTTTCTTGCTACTGTGCATAATAAGAAGAGCCGATGGAGGACCCTGAAAAATTGTCTCCTTCAGGGTAGTGTGCTGGCAACCCAACAACATCTACACAAACGACCAATCAATCAACCCAGGGGCGAGAACATTTATTTATGCAGTTCAAGCAGCAGATGCTCAAGCCAAAACCTTTGCGAAATTGGAGATGAAGCTGGCAGCAGCCGTTGAAGACTTTAGCAACTAGCGTTGTCATAACTACCTAAACCCAAGGCCGGCCAGGAAGACCGAGCGGTTCTAGGCGCTTCAGTCTGGAACCGCGTGACCGCTACGGTCGCAGGTTCGAATCCTGCCTCGGGCATAGCGGTGTGTGATGTCCTTAGGTTAGTTAAGTTTAAGTAGTTCTAAATTCTAGGGGACTGATGACCTCCGATGTTAAGTCCCATAGTGCTCAGAACCACTTGTACCTAAACCCAAGGCCCGGAAAAATGCAGGTCTGTGCCTTGCATCTGAGAAATTGCAAAGGCTGGAGGGAGTTAAATATGATCTGGAGAGGGCAGTAACTATGGCACAACGATACTACAAAACACCTTGGAGAAAAGTTGCATCGTAGTCTCACATTCGAAGATCATTGCCAAGAAGCAAAGCTTTAAGCATGTGTTCAGAGCAACATCATCGTTAAAATTACTGCCACCACCTGAGACTCACAGCCAAACGTTCTCTGTACATTTGCTCTGGCACTATGCTTTCCTGTAGCAGAATACGCAGCATCAGTTCGACGAAACTTCACACATGCCGAACAGGTGGATACGGCGTCGACTGAAATTGGACGTACTGCCACAACCGACTTCTGGCACCAAAAGTAATCAAATTATAGGTATAGCGCCACCTTACATCCGCAGAAGAACGGTCGCAGAAAATGAGAAAAAGAGACAACAAATCCACATCAAACATCCTTGTTTGGATATGAACCCAAAATCCTAGGATGAGGTCAAGGCGGAGCTCCATGCGCACAATGTCAGAAATTACGCCCAAGAGAGTTATGGCGAAATACACTTACCGAAAGGGTTAGTGACAACATTTTTTGTCTTATCTTAATCTTTATCATGTAAAACAAAATAAGTAAATGAATTAATATGTTTTGTGGAGAGATGGCTTCCAGTAACCAATCCTCCAAAACCTGATGTCAGAAAACTACACGTCACTGATATTTTTTAGAAAAGCATTTTGAAGCAATTAAGGTGTCGTCGAAGATAAAATTCGCTATAGTTGTAATAATTATTTATTTCTGAAAAGGAAAGCATTACCCGGTTTTAGGCTATATGTCCCCTCTTCAGGTTCATATTAAAATGTGAGTCCACAAAGGATGCATAACTAAGGTTAAAATATGTTAAAATAGTGCATCCCTGATATATGACATGCAAGAGAATATTCTATTCTATTCTATGACTGCCAGAGAGCCTAGAACTGAAAATGACATTCTCTTGCCTGTGATGTACCAGGGATGCACTACTTTAACATATTTTAACCTTAGTTATGCATCCTTTGTGGACTCACATTTTGATATATACCTGAAGGTGCAACATATGTCCTGTAACCGGGAAATGCTTTCGTTTTTAGAAATAAATAATTTTTATGACTGCGGATTTTATCATTGAGAATGAATATCAGTTTTAGATATCCCGTAAAGAGAAACCTGTGGCAATTAAGATATTTCAGTGCAAGCACTTGGTTAGATTGCCTGTATTCTGACAACTACTTTTACTTAAAATACGATGTTTTAATTAATATTAATTATCTAAAACATACACAAATGGTACATCGATAGCTTCCATAATTCTATGCCTAGAAGATATCCAGTTTCTGTTAAGTAATCCTCTGGCCAAACGGGAACGTTTCATAGGCTTATTTTTTTAGTGCTTACTTAGCCTGACCAGATCAGGGAGTTGCATTTGACCAGGAACAACTCATACTAAAGATTCACAATAATAGTAATATTATTAATGATAGTAAGAATGTAATAGTTATTGACACTAATAATGATAGTAATAATAGTATAATAATAATAATAATAGTGAAGAGTAAAAATTAAGATGATATAGATTAATTTAACATATTTGAAGACATGTTTAGTATTGTCAGAAGCTGATAGTATAAAGAAAGAGGAGAAGGTTGAACTGACAGTGGCAGTGACTGTTAGGAAGGAACAGAGTTTAAACTCTTCCCACAATGGAGAGTAAAAGGTGTGGGAGAGAGGGGGAGGGGAAAATGACGAGTTTAAGCCGTACAGAATGTGGGAGAGATGGTGTGGGAGAGATGGCTTTTCTGATTCGTGGGTCTTTAGATGTCTCTTCAAGTTTGAAAGGGATTTAATTTCTCTGATATTTTGAGGATATTGTTCCAAAGTCAGGTTCCTGCTACAGAAAATAATCTAGAGAACGTGGCAGTGTTATGTGTTGGTAAAGAGAAGATTTAATGTTGTCATTCATTGCCTGTTATAACTTATTCGAGTTTTCATACGAAAGTCCTTGGATAATAGCATCACCATAGTCAGCTATGGATTGTATTAGTGCCTCTATGTGTTTCTTAGCTTTCAATGTCGTAATAATACTCTGACTTTTGTTTTGGCATTTTGCAAGTAATTTTTTATGTTTTTTCCCTTCCATGCCCCATTGGACATGGCTCAGTCAATGTAGTAAACAGACAGTTCTCATGCGAACAGAACTGGAAATTTGTGAGGGACACCTAATATCATTTAAGCGCACTTAATTATCCACGTAATTGGCATCAGCACAGTTACAAGTAACATGGAAAGTAATTCTAACGCCGTGCTTGTTTGTCGCCTAGGGAATGATGTCACAAGCCAGCAAAATAAAAGTAACAGCTCCAGATTAAGGTGAGCACTTGTCTGCGCAGTTTTGGAGAGAATTGAGATAGTTAGGTCAGTGATTCCGATTTTTCGATGTTATTAAATAATACGAATACATGTGCTCCACAGCGGACAAGTCACGTTGCGTGTTATGGATGTACTCTCAGAGCAGCGCTGACTCTGTGCGGTCGTACACTTTGTTTTTGTACTAGGCGATAACATGCGAACATTACTAAAAGTTCTTGTTCTTCAACTCATGTCAAGCAAAGAACTGATCCGCGCCTCTATAAAGACGGACAAGTTGTGGATTTGAAAAACTGCTGTTGGGCCTCAGTTTTGTAAACTATACAACGAATTGCGGGATATGTCGCACTGGCGCACCGGATACAGATGAAGTGTTGTTTGGCTGCGAGTTGTCTGGCCCTAAAGAGGCCACAGTCAGCCACTTCGGGGCACGACCTAATAGTTTGTCGTATACAGCTCGAGAATGCGGACTCGAGAGCGTCGAGGGTAAGAGGGAGGAGGGGGAGGAGGGACACAGTAAATCAGGCTCAGTGGCGCTACAAACGCGCGCTCGTCATGTGGCGGTCGGCCGTTTTAAGGGACACGCATTATCGCCCGGTTCACACAGGCTTGTCCCGTGTCACTCGCAGGGCGAGCGAGATAAGGGCCGGAGAGCGGGATAGGGCAGCGCTACCCCGTAATGCAGGGCGCGCCGGCGCTGGTGGTAAAGATAGCGACGGCACACACCCGCAGGCACTCGAAATTCCAGAGGCCGGGGGGCGGCAGCGAGCAGCTGGTGGCGGCGGGGGCGGAGGCTGCTGCCGCAGTAGTGAGTAGCGGTGAGCCACTTACATCACAGTTTCGTGCCGTGTATATAACCTCTCATGAATTAATGCACTCGAGTCAAGAAATGAGTTAATCATAAAATAACCAAGATCATTGGAACAAAAAACCGTGGCCCCCTAGTTGGAGTAAAGTACAGGTCACATTCGCCTACAGAAAGAGTAGCAGACGTGATCTGTAAAATTATTGTCGTATACCACTGGCGACATCCATTTGCGTAGAATTTTTGAACATAATCTGAGCTCAAATATAATGAGGCACCTCGAACAGAGTGAGATCCCTCTTCCCAACAAACAAGGATTACCAAAATGTCGATCAACTGAAACCACAGTTACCTTGTATAACATCCTGCAGGCCTTATAGAAACAGTCAAACATATGCAGTATTTCTCGACTTCCTAATAGCCTTTAAACTCAGTACTTTATGGTTATTATCGAAAGTTTAGTATTTTATCCATCCTGAGCAACTGTGATCGTTTATAATGAAATAACAGGCAAGCAGATGCATAAAAGAAATTTAATTCCTTTATGGGTTTCGTGCACTTAGTGCCCTTCTTCAGAACGTTATGCCTATTGCATTGTTGATACTCGCAAATAGAAGCGAAAGTGCAAGCGCATGGGATATCAAGCGAAATTCTTGAATAGACTGAGGATCTCTTGCTAGGGAGGAAGCAACATGTTACCTTGGAGGGAGAGATATTGAAAGAAGTGAAAGTAATTTCAGACGTTCCCCAGGAAGATAGGACACTTGCTATTCCTGTTGGATATTAATGACCATGTGGGCATTCTTAGTAGTAACCTTAGACTTTTCGCAGATGATGCAGTTATTTGTGATGAATTACTGTCTGGAAAAGGCTGATCAGATATTCAGTAGTATCTTGATAATATTTCCAAAGTTTGACAACTTATTGTAAAAGTGCACTTCACAAAACGAAAGAACATAATATCCCAAAACTACAGTATCATTGGGTCACAATTGCAATCATCTACTCATACAAATCCCTGCGTCTAACAACTTATACATATATTAAATAGAGCGATCACATTACCTCAGGGTAAGTAGAGCAGGTGGCAGACTTCGGTTCACAGGTATATAACTATGGAAGTGCAATCAATCTACAAAGGACGTTCGATAAAAAAACACTCATGCGACCCGTCCTAGAATGTTGTTGGGACCTGTATCAAGTAGTACGAACAGGAGACATTGAACTGATGCAAAGAACGGGAGCAGGAATGGTCACAGGTTTATTGAACTCACGGGAGGAGGTCACGGATGACGCTGAAAGAATTGAATTGGCAAATTCTTGAAGAGAGACAGAAACTATCCCGTGAAAGCCTTCTTACAAAGTTTCTAGAATCGACATGAAGTGATGACTCCAGGATTGCAGTGCAACCCCTACTTATCGTTCCCATCGCGACCGCGAAGACAAAATTAGATTAAACAGGACGAGACGCTGAAACAATCATCCTTCCCATGCTCCATACGTGAGTTGAACGGGAAGAAGCCTTGATAAATGGTTCTTTTGGAAGCATCCTCTACCGTGCACTTCACAGTGGTTTGCAAGGTGTAGATATGGGTTACCACGTCTCTACTGCCCTCGACCCTGATCTAATCCAGTTTCTTCATTTGCCGTCTGGTATTGTCATGACAAGAAATAATAAGCAATCAGTTGCAAAAGAAATTTAATTTCTGTACCGGTTTCGGGCATCTAGTGCAGTTCTTCAGTAGGTTATACCTGTCGCACTATTTGCGATTGTCAACAATAACATGCATACAGCAAAATGCCATTGTCTTGTGGTTCATAGTGTCAATACAAACACTATGAACCATGATGACCATGGTATTTTGTTGTATGCATCTTATTGTTGACACTCGCGTATAGTGCGATAGGCATAACCTTCTAAAGAACGGCACTATGTGACCGAAACCGGTAAGGAAATTACATTTCTTTTATGCAACTGATTGCTTATTATTTCGATATAGACGACTGCTGTTGCTGGGGATGGGTAAAATACTAATCAGCTACTTGAACATTTGATGTCACAGAGAAATGACGGAGCACAATACCTTGATAGCTGTCATTAATCACTGACCATAGAAATTGCTTACTGCCGACAATAAAGCCCGATAATGTTGCCTGGAAATATTTCTGGCCAGTGTGATTGCCTGTAGTGTCCGGCAATGTTTTGCGGCAATACATTTTCGGGCCAGAAGTGCTTAGATGTGCCGTAGCATGACAGCGAAGTGAATGAAAGCGAGCCATTGCAAGGGAGTGCGGCTCTCTTGCTTTAGCATTCCTCGAGAAGAAAAGCAGAAAAATTGAAATCGTTGTCTGTAGATGTGTTCTTTTCAAGTAAGTGAAGTGCTTCTGAAATGGTGCCTCACGGACGACACAGGAACTTAAATTGAGGGTAGCATAGCAAAAGCAGGAACGTTGAATTTCGTTTTCACGTGTACCAATATAAAGCAAAATCCATGAGTATTGTCACAATTTATATCTCACATCACTGCAAAAATAAGTGATGTAGATGTTGGTAACAGTAGTGCTGTGAAACAGCTGTAATCGCTAAAACTGTAGATCCACAGTCCAATAGGATCCTTATCTGATTCTGTATTGTACTGAATTTGCTTATGAGTTATCCCATCTTTTGACCATAATCTATCGTAAATCCCTCCAACGAAAAACCGTGGTCAGTAGTTGGTAGTTAAAAGAAAGTACAAGTCACACTCATCTCCAAAATGGATAGCAGAAGTGACCTAAAAAAAAAAAAAAAAAAAAAAAACCAAAAAAAAGGTCCAATAACCCTGATACCTCCTGATACCTGTTTATTGTAGAAATTATAACTTATTCTGAGCTCAAACTTAATGGCGTATGGTAGTTCATGTTGAGAGATTCACTTCAGTTGTATTAATATTTCTTCAGTTTGAGCATTTCCTTGACAGGGAACAACCACTTTTTTTTATTAAATTTCCTTAAAGCATTTATTAATGGTTCTGTCAACCGGAGAAATTGTTTACTAGGTGACTAGTGTCAAACCCTTACAGATTCATTTTCAAGCCTGGTCCACTGAGGCTGCACTGAAAGTGCCTGATGTTAATAATAAACATGTAAAAATGACCTGGTAACAAGCCTGTTACCAAGTTAAAAACAATTTGATTTTCACTTGTAACAGGCATGTGGGTATTGCCAACGTTTATGGAGTAGGTGTTACCATTCAATGTTTATTATTAAGACCAGGCACTTGTCAGTGCAACCTCAGTGGGCCAGGATTCAAAATGAACCTGTAAGAGTTGGAAATTAGAAGCCTGGTAACCAACTGCAGCTGTTGTCAGAATCATTAATAAACGCTTTAAGGTACTAATATTTACTTAAACCAGGATCAGTTTCGAGATTTTAAAATCCCATCTTCAGGTGTACGAAATTATTGTATTTTATAACACAAAACATGATGTTAATGAGTTATATCGAACACAATGATATCCTCCTTGTCAACCAACATGGATTGCGAAAACATCAATCACCTGAAACCATCTCGCAATGTTCTCACATGACTTAAGTCTATTGAAAGCCATGGATCAAAGCAATCAACTAGATGCAGTACTTCTTAATTTCCGGAAAGCGTATGCGTTCTTGCCGCACCTGCGCTTATTATCCGAAGTACGATTGTGTGTGGTGTCAAGAGAAATTTGTGACTGGACTGAGGATTTGTTGGTAGAGGGATGCAGTATATTATCTTTAATGGAGAGTCATAGACAGATGTAGAAGTAACTCAGGGTCTGTCCTAAGAAGTGTGTTGGGACGCGTTCTGTTCATGTTGTAGATTAATAATTTCTAGATAATATTAACAGTAACCTCCGCCTTTCCATAGATGACGCAGTTATCTATTCTGTGGACCAAACGTCGAGGGGGTGTTATAACTAAGAATATCTTATTTATTTATTCTTTTTGTTGTAGCGGAGGAAGGGCGGGAGACTGGCCATAAAAAAATACAGCATTCTTTAATGAAACAAAATGGAAACCGTTGATAAAAATAAAACATTATTTACAGTTATAACACCTTAGTGACTGTCGGACCACCCTTTTTAAGAAGAACTGCCTGTAAGAAGAGGGAGGAGGAGGAGATTATCGTTCAATGTGTAAGTAGGCTGTTTATGTTTTCTTATTGGCAACGTTACGTAGCGCTCTGTATGAAAATCACTGGCTGTGCTGTGTGCAGTCTGTGGCTAGTTTGCATTGTTGTCTGCCATTGTAATGTTGCGCAGCTGTATGTCAACAGCGCGTAGCGTTGCGCAGTTGGAGGTGAGCTGCCAGCAGTGGTGGATGTGTGGTGAGAGATGGCGGAGTTTCGAAATTTGTAAGACTGGATGTCATGAACTGCTATATATATTATGACTTTTGAATACTAGTAAGGTAAATACATTGTTTGTTCTCTATCAAAATCTTTCATTTGCTAACTATGCCTATCAGTAGTTAGTGCCTTCAGTAGTTTGAATCTTTTATTTAGCTGGCAGTAGTGGCGCTCGCTGTATTGCAGTAGTTCGAGTAACGAAGATTTTTGGTGAGGTAAGTGATTTGTGAAAGGTATAGGTTAATGTTAGTCAGGGTCATTCTTTTGTAGGGATTTTTGAAAGTCAGATTGCGTTGCGCTAAAAATATTGTGTGTCAGTTTAAACAAAATCACGTATAAATTTTTCTAAGGGGACGTTTCATATGTCGACCCTTAGCCGAGGATACCTCACTGGAATCTTCTGATTTTGTTCTTGTAGTTTGTGTAATTAGTGTAGCTATTGTTTATTGCTAGCGCGTAATCATAGAGAGAATTTCCTTTGTAGTTGTAGTTTTCATTCTTGTACAGTAAAACAGTTGTGGCATGCATGTAGATTTGCACCAAGTATTTCGCAGCTGTACTTGCAGTTAACGAGATATTATTTTCAATGCTATGTTAATGTGTTATCTTATTTTGCTCTTCAAATTGTGCTTTTCTGTGTTGTCGTGTGAAATATTGTGACAATAATGGCGTGTGGAAAACGTAATACTAGGCTCCAAAGTAAACTGAGAAATGACAGTGAAGACGAAAGCAGTGTGTTAGCGCCACCATGTAATTAATTAACTAATGTTCAAAGTAGTAATTTGGTAATTGTGCATAGGGAAATGGAGTGGGCTGCAAATAATGTTGTAGGCAGTGAAACAATTAGTGAACAGGGAAGCGCTATCGATCGATCGGTCGGCAACAGCTCGCCTCAGGATTCCGAAATGACAGGACACAATCTTGCCAATACTGTAGATTCAGGTTTTGCGTCCTCACCGTTTTCTCAAATAAATCAAGACACATTTTCTGCTTTTCAAAATGCGAATATTGCCAGTTCAAATGCACAGCCGAATAGCACTGAGGAACATGTTTCAGACACCAGTGCACTGTTATTACAGTTAATGCAACAAATGGGACAAAGGCTACAAAAGTTAGACACAACGCTTGAACAAAATTAGAAACAAATGGGACAAAATCTTCAAAAGTTAGACATAATGGAACAAAATCTTCAAAAGTTAGACACAATGGAACAACACCAGAGACAAACACAGCAACAGTTAGACACAATGGAACAAAATCAGAGACAAACACAGCAAAAGCTTCAAAAGTTAGACACCACACTTGATCAAACACGTGAAGATTTAACTACTGAGTTACATAACATTGAATCGAAATGCCGAAAAGTCTGTAATGACGTAAAAACACAAATTTGTGAGCATTTCCAACCTATTTTTTCGCGTCATGAATGTGCATTACAGAATCACGAAGCAGCCATAAAAGAACTGCAAACTATTGTTCATGACAATCATGAGGCCTTGAAGGCTAAAATTGACTCAGTTGCATCTACCGATTCGGTTACGCTACTTGCAAAAACTCAGGAAAACTTAAAAAACACAGTAGATACGATTTCAACACAAATGGACACTCTGAAACTTGGTTCAGAAAAACACACAGAGGAAATAATTTCACTATCGGGTAAAGTAGCCGAACTTTCAGATCAGTTCACTAACTTATCTACAAAGGTAGATGATGATCTGAATGACACAAGACCTGTAGCCTTCACTGACACTGAAGAATATGAACAAATTAGAAAATTCAAACAAAATCAAAATCAAATCGATACACTGTACAAAAGAGAAATCCGGGAAGTACAAGATCAGTTGGCACAAGTAATACAAGAATTACATATTTCAAAGGACACTCGCGCTCCAGTACGGGCAGATGGACATAGATACGGAACAACCACAAAATAATAACACAGGACACTTTGGAAATTATGAAAGAAATTGGCAAGGCGCATTGAATTTTGAAATGCAACCGCCGAAACGACGTAACAATGAGCGATCTGCTACTCGCCGACACGATGAATTTGACTATAAGCTGTTCATTACTACACATAAATTCAAAACATTTAAGAATTCTAGCAACGACATTCATCCACAAGCGTGGCTCCATCAATTCTCTCATTGTTTTCCTCTCAACTGGTCATTAGAGATTAGAATTTATGTGTGGCTACTTAGAGAATGAACCAGCTGAAAGAATGCGATCGGTCATTCACGATTGTCACAGTGAAGGAGAATTTTATCATGCCTTCCTCTCAGCATATTGATCTCAAGCTACACAAGACCGAGTAGAACATAGCATCATAATGATGAAACATTTCGAACAATCTGAATTTTCCAGTCTTGTGAAATATTTTGAAGACATGTTGCACAAGAATCAGTACCTGTCAAACCCATACAGCCCCTCGGAACTCATCCGCATTGGCTTAATCAAACTACCTGAACATTTACGACATATTATTTTGGCAGGACGTTGCAAAGACGACATTGAAGCTTTTCAGGGACTCTTACAAGAATTAGAAATGGACACTGACAAGCCGGCCGCAGTGGCCGTGCGGTTCTAGGTGCTGCAGTCCGGAACTGTGGGACTGCTACGGTTGCAGGTTCAAATCCTGCCTCGGGCATGGATGTGTGTGACGTCTTTAGGTTAGTTAGGTTTAAGTCGTTCTAAGTTCTAGGGGACTGATGACCTAAGATGTTAAGCCCCATAGTGCTCAGAGACATTTGAACCATTTTTTGACACTGACAATCACGGGACGCGAAAACAGGAACACAACAATTACAGGTCACATCCGTCGCAATTCCGCGGTGAAAGAAATAATAACTGGACACGACAAGGCTATTCTCACAAGACAAATAGTGACCAAAACAGACACCACCCGTTTGACAACCGTTGGCAGAGTAGTAATAATTACAGGGAAAGATCACCTCTCCACGGTAATGACTATCACAGAGACAATCAGAGAAACAGACAATACGGGAACCAAAATAATTATTATCAAGGGAGACAGAATAACTTTAGATGCTACGGTCCAGCGCGCAGTTACGATTCAGGGAGAAATTCTCCACCACGTGACCGACAAGAAAGAAATTATGGAATCTACCGACATGACGACAGACGATATGATCGTAACGACAGACCTGAATTGCATCAGAACTGGCGGGATTCAAACAGAGCAGGGCCCTCTCGACAAGGTGAATTTGTAGAAGTTAGGTCTCCAAATCCCAATAACGATGCGCGCCAACAAAGACACAATAGACAGTGACTCATACCGCTGGCAGCCACAAAACGTACTTATGAAACTGACGACGCATCTGCCGTAGCTAGTAATTACGTAAAAATGGAAGACATTAGGGACAGGAACACGATGTAAAACATAACAACATTGCACATCCTGTGATTCACATTACTGTAAATGACGTAAAATTTACGGCATACTTGACTCTGGCAGTCCCATTTCAGTAATTAGTGAAACAGCTTTTAGCAAATGCAACAAATCGAACGATTGCCCCACACTTCCGTTACGTAAGATCAAATTACAAGGTGCAATCGTTGGAAAAAGTGTAGATGTACGCCTACAGACCAACTTAGAATTCTTTTGCCAAAGCCATAGCTTCTCTATGAACTTTCTTATTGTTCCATTATTGTCGACGGAAATTATATTGGGAGTAGACTTTTTGAATGAATACAAAGCAATCTTAATCTTTCACGATGCTGAAATAAGTTTAGAGAAAGAAGGTAAGTCAGTAGCTTTGAAATTTGAAGATTGGCTCTCAAACCATGACGAAGAAATTAATCGGCTTTACCTCCTGTTAGACAACAGTTCCGGATTTTCGACGGAACTTGACACTAACAATCACTCTGCAAGTACTGACAGGGATGATATCGACGGCGCATTTGATACTAATGAGTTAATTCAGAATAAAATTCAAACAATTGAGAATTGTAATGATACTGATAGGCAAGACCTTTTTGAGATTTTACAAGCACATTCCACAGTTTTTACTCACAAAACAGGAACAATCAAGGGATTTCAATACCAATTTCGTGTTCGTGAGCATACTAAATTTTTTGTTAGACCATACGTAATTCCAGCACATTATAGGGACCGTGTTAGAACAGAAATACAATCTATGCTTGACGAGGGCATTATTGAGCCTGCAGTAAGCTCATACAACAATCCATTACATGTTGTTGAGAAGAAAAATGGATCGATCAGGCTTGTCTTAGATTCGAGACAAATCAATACTATCATCATTCCTGAAACAGACAGGCCACAAACGTTGGAAGAACTTCTTCAAAATTTTAATGGTGTAAAAGAGTTGTCTTCTACTGATCTCAGATCCAACTTGTATCAGATAGAACTTCATCCAGAATGTAGAAAATACACAGCTTTCCTTTGTTTCGGCGTTTGTTATCAGTTTCGGAAACTTCCTTTTGGTTTGAACATTTCTTCGGCAGCATTCATTCGCGGGCTATATTCCATATGCCAGAGTTCTTAAAACGTCACATCACCTTATATGTGGACGATATTCTAATAGCAGAAGCTTCATGGGAACAACATAATCGCATCCTCAACAGTTTGTTACGTATTTTTGCAGAATCTGGAATTACAGTTAACTTGGAAAAGTCTGAATTCGGTAGGTCAAAGGTGAGGTTTTTGGGACATATTATTTCTTCTGAAGGCATTCAGCCGGATCCTGAAAAGTTAGAAGCAATCAGAGCCATTCCAGTTCCATCCACAAAAAAAAAAAAAAACAAGTCCGCAGTTTTCTAGGTCTCGTAAATTTTTACCGTCGTTTTCTGAATATGCAAATTCTTGTTACACCAAAACTTTGTTCTCTCACTGGAAAAAATACTATTTGAAACTGGGACGAACAAGCACAGTTGGAATTCAATTCTTTGAAAGAAGCGTTACTTAACGCGCCAATACTAGCTCATCCAGATCTGCCACAAGATTTCTGCCTTAGCACGGATTCTTCTAAAGTCGGTCTTGGTGTCCATTTATTTCAAGAAGCCATAGAAAATGACACTACTGTTCAGAAAACCATTGCTTTTGCTAGCCGAGTGCTAACAAAATCTGAAGAAAATATCCGTTACTGAATTAGAAGCTTTAGCTATCCTTTGGGCATTTAACAAATTCCGTTTCTTTCTTTCTGGTAAGCACGTAAAAGGATACAGTGTTCATCGTGCATTACAATTTTTTGTGTCTTCAAAATTAAATCATGACAGGTTAAAACGTTGAGCATTGTTTCTGCAAGAATTCCACTTCACAATAATGTACATTCCCGGCAAGGAGAACATTGTTGTGGACGCACTGTCACGCTCACCGGCTGGGCTTGAGAAAAGTAACACAGAAGGCAACCTCGAGACTTGTTATTTTAACAATATGGAAAAGAGAATTCGAAGAGTCTTGTCTATTTGTAAACTTTGTCAAAAGGCGAAACCATCTACTATCTCCCATCGTGCTCCGCTGTTTCCTATCATTCCTTCTAAATTAAAAGAATTTACTGCTGTTGATCTCTTGGGATCGCTTGTCAGAACATCTAATGGATTTTCGTATGTTCTAGTCGCTGTTGAACTTACTTCAAAATTTGTTTCTTTCACACCATTACGTAAAGCCACTGGACGGTCTGTATCCAACGCCTTTGTTAAAAGTTTCTTATATGAAGTCGGACACGTTAGTAAAGTCATTTCAGATAACGGACCGCAATTCAGATCTGCTGTTTGGTCACGCATGCTTCGGAATCATAAAATCAAACCTGTTTTTATTTCATTGTACGCACCACATTGTAACCCCTCCGAACATATTATGAAAGAAAGAAATCAATAAGCTTTGCAGACTTTATTGTCACAGAAAGCATCAGCATTGGGACAGATATTTACACTTATTTCAAAACGTGCTGAATGAAATGCCTCGTAGCTCCACTGCTTTACCACCTACTCTTGTACTGAAGAACGAAAAACCACCGAACAGAATCAGAGAGCTTGTACCTTTCCCGAATACACGTAAACTTCGACACAAAGACATAATTGATTTGGCTATTATAAATATAAAATTTGCAGCAGACAAAAGGAGGAAACTACACAGTAAAGCAAATGCAAAGAAATTATATATTGGTCAGAAAGTTCTCATTAAAGCTCATTCATTGTCACATAAGAAGAAACACTTGAGTCACAGATTCTTTCTAGTTTACAATGGACCTTCCAGAATCCGACGTATACCACATGATAATTGCGTTGAAGTTGAAACACTGCGTACTAGGAAGAGTAAAGGTTTACACCACATTTCACATGTAAAACCGTTTACTGAGAGATAATCTGCTTTATAACTTTGTCTTTGCCATAAAACTTTTCACTTCACGTTACTAGTATGCTTTGTCAGACTTAGAATCTGTTAACATGCAACAATGTTGTTTGAAGTTAAATATCCAGTCAAGAACCAAGAGAACTTATTTAAACAGAAATTACGAATGCATTGTTATTGTGAACAGACGACACAGTGTTATTGTGTGTGTACATTCTTGCTTGTTAGTTGCACGATTATGTAACGACTATAAGTCTCACACACTTAGAACATTTGCCAGTACTGCTAATGAGATTTTAATGCAACATTTTGATTTACTTGAAAATACATTCTGGATTTAAAGTACTTTCTGTGAGATACCATATGACACAGTGGTTAGTTTATTTGACAGCTACACGATTATATCACGACGCTACTAATGAGTGACACAATTTATATTATTGCTTTTGCGCTGTATCTGTTTTATATCTGCACAGTTTTTCTTGATTATTCTGGAAAGCAAAACATGTTTTAGTAGTAACTTTTGTGGTATAGTTACAATGAGACAGCCTTTTCCGTACCACAACAATACGTTACAGCACAGTACTTTATTCATCACGGCAATAAGCGTAATAACTAAGATATCTATACGCAAAGCATTTCATTTTTGTTTATCATGAGGTAAGTACATTGACTTCCGCAGAACTTAGCTTTCGGAGGACGATAACTACGACACTTCCACAAAGATTGTCTTACAACAAGACGCACAGTTTAGCGCTACAGTACACGTATTTCTTTGATTAATTTTGTACTTAAAACATTTATTTTTAAAGATAATTGAAGTACAATGATACAAAAGTTTTCCATGATACATTTCATTCCATTGCTGTAATCTGTAACACCTCAGGGTATAGTTACATTAATCCTCAGGGGGGTTCACGCTTACTTTGTGTACCATGTGTTTGGCAAGCACAAGGAGCCCTAGCTAATGGTGTATTTGCTTATACAACCTTACACATCGGTACCATATTTCTCTAACACATAAATTACACAGCTATCTGATCATTTAACTGAGAGAGACAAACATTTTTTTTACTACATCAGTGACATGTCTACGCAATTACACAGTTGGATAACTTCACACTTATGAAACTGAATTTTGTCTGTACTTTGTGAACTCTTCATATTTTTTCAGAACCATTGTGATACTATGAGTGCTTTGAATGATGTACTTGGTATGAGATCATGATTTTTAAAGTACGTTCGAGGTAGATGACACTATTGAAATGAGCAGAGAATATTTTTTTATGGTTTGAAATTATTGCAGAAAGCTACAACGATTTTAAGATTTGACTGAGTTTTTATGATGTTATTATTACGATGACAATGTGTATTATGCTGTTGAGGTATGTTTATGATCAATAAGCTGATGCTATATGAGGAATGTGATAACGTGTTTATATGTATATGAATAATGAATAGAAGTTAGGGACTTTGGTTTGTGAAAACGGATGTTGGAAACCAAGAATCGTACTTTAAGAGTTATGAAATGTGTGGAAATGCGCGAATGTATCACAATGCTGACGAAAACTGTGTAATCTCTAATGGTTTGATGTAGTCGTTTTAGGCAAACGTTGATAATGGTCACTGACAGGAACTAGTAGCGAATTGTTCAAATTAAATGATAGCCGAAGATTTCACCATGAATTTTAACAAGTGTCATTATTATTGTTATTGTCATTAGTATTGTCATTATTACTATTATTACTGCTGTTACTATTAATGACAGCAGCAGCAGTAGCACAGGTACTACCAGTATTAACATAACTAGTTCACAGTCAGTATCATTTACTCACATTACCACGAAAGACACTCAAATAATTTTAATACTATGTGTCATATTGGAACTGTTACGTTTTAGGTAACTATAATGTAAAAAACGTACTGTGTGTGTGAAATCCTGGTCCTATGAAAGAGAGGACCTGATGACGCTAATCAAATCAGGTTAAATAAATAAATTAAATAATCATTTTTCTGCTCTTCATACCTGAACGGAACTGGAAGAAGTCCTAATATGGTATAGTAATAATTGACCTCTGTCATGCACTTCAGAGTGTTTTCACGGTATGGATGTAGATTTAAGAAGAATGTATACTGAAATAAAAGAAATTATTCTGATAGCTAAGACAGACGAGAATTTAATTGTGATTGGCGACTGGAATCTGGTAGTAATAAAAGGAAGAGAAGGAAAAATAATAGGACAACACGAACTACAGTAAAACAAAGTGGAAGCCACTTGGTAGCATTTTACACAAAGCGTAATATAGTTATTGCTAATGGTTAAAAAAACATGAAAAATGATTGATAAGGTGGAAGAGACGTGGAGACACAAGAAAGATTCAAATAGTTTATGAAATGATAAAGAAACTTCTAAATCGGTTTCAAACTGAAAAACATTTCTAGGGGTAAATGTCTGCTATGGCCTCAATTTATTGTTTATAAACTGCAGTTTAAAACTGAAGAAATTGCAGATATTTAGAAGATTAAGGAGATGGCCTCTCGAGTTCTGTTTGGCGCAATGAGGGATGCACTTCCGGGAAGCAGTTAGCTCCGACGTCGACGGCTCCACCGTGAATCAGTAGAGCGGTACCAAGCGGGAATACAGGCCCTCCTATTAAAGTGGTGTAAGGCCGTCGCACTGAACGGAGATTATGTCGAAAAATAGAGCTCTGCAGCGAAAAGAGTGAGGAAAAATATGGTGTATCGGCAATCAACATGCTTTCAGAAGAAAAGTGTTGCCTTACGTATTGAACGCTCCTCGTATTTTAGAAAATGAGTGTGAAAGGAAATGCAAAATGGTGAAGCAAGAGTGGCTGGACGAGAAATGCAAGGATATAGATACGAGCATAATATGGGTAAGGAACACTGCCTCACAAAAAACCGTGAGGTACCCAGAAGGCACGATCGTGTGCCAGTGTAACTTCATACTCTCCATCGGCGAGTATTTATGTATGATTATAGCTGCAATTCTCTGTGACTCCTCGAACGGCCACCAGAGTTCATTAGAGCTGTTCGTGTTGTTACCGGGGCTGGTAGGGTATGTAAGATCCGTGAACAGCGTCAGATGTTGAGGACACGACAATGACGCGTACTCGTGTGAAAGAGAGTTCTCAGCTGCTTGCAGAGTTTGAAAGGGGCGTCACTGTGGGTCTCCATCTGGCCGTCTAGCCGAATCGTACGATGTGCAGATCTGTGTGGCTATCTAATGTAACAGTGGCCCGATGTTCGACTGCGTGGCACCCTAAGAGCAGACATACTTGTAGTCAAGATTCCAGTGCACCAACTCCTACCACCATAGGGGAGGGTCGCCCGTTGTACACCACGACATGGTAATTACTGTCCCATGCGTAGGCTACCATTAAGGGGACAGACCAGGGTGACACTCGATTTTGGAACCGATATTCTGGATTTTCTTTTCAACACAATAACAAGTTATAAAACTGATTTTAGACCTCTATTGCATCCTTTTAAGATTGTGTTCTGTATTTTCTTAAGTAAAAAACTTGCTCTCTGAGTACACTACACGATACCGACGACCGGCATACACGGAGTGCGAGGGAGGTTGGTGGGAGTTCTGAACGCCACAATTTTCAACCTAGAACAATATTTCAAAAACTGCTTTGAAACTAATGATATTATCTAATGTAGTACACAGAGATATTTTTTAAAAAAGTTTTTAACAAAGCGGCGGCGCCCTGCAATAAAACAAAAAGTCGTTATAAAAATATGCAAAAAAATCGAAATTTAATTATATTGCAAAAATGCCACGCAGTACAGAAGCAAGAACGGCGACTCATAAGTTACAAAACGGTATAATGTAGTTGCATATTTCATGAGTTATAGCTCCCGCCAACTTGAAAAATACTATTTTGGAGAAACAAGCATTTAAAGTTTAAAGTTGTTTTTTATAATAATGATACTCAACAAACCTTTAGTCGACATTATCAGCTCCGTACAGTTCACTTTTTTCTCGCCGATGCAGAAACTCATTTCGACGAAATTATATCGCTTAACTGGGTTCCGCTAACCAAGTGAGGCCTCACGATTGGGATTACTTTTAGAACTTTTCTATCCGTACAATTTGTCCTTTTCAAGCACTCACGTTTTACTTCGTATAAAAAACAAGTGAAATGACCAGTCGCGAGAGAAGCACGTGCTTTCGCATCGTTTACCGTAAATGAATTGTGTTACGGAGATGAAGCTTCTTGAGAATAGTATTTTATGTGACACTAATGCCTCTGTGATACCATCCGAAACTAACAGAGCTCCTATTCCGTCGGTAAGTATTATAGTATTACAGTCGTAGCCTTCGAGCGCTCAAATGCGCCAGACACTGATGCAATAAATCGCAGTTTTAACAGAACTTATTTCATGATCATCCGCGTACATGCGAGCGTGCGTGCGTGTGTGTGTGTGTGTGTGTGTGTGTGTGAGAGAGAGAGAGAGAGAGAGACAGAGAGAGAGAGAGAGAGAGAGAGGGAGAGAGAGAAAGATGAGGGGGGAGAGTTATGACGCAGGTGTTTTGGATAACTGAGTATTTTTGACAGACCATGCTTACTTTGAGGAAGCGTCTTTGTATAATCATTAAGTTTTACAGACAGTCTTTGTCGCATACTGTTGTGTATTCATTCCAATCTTTACTTCTTTTTGTTACTGATTTTGTGCATGGTAGTTCTTCTATGTTGTATGTGTTTGGTAGAGACTATAATTTTCTCTGTAGACCTCATCAGTTTCAATATGACGTCGGAGGTTTAGTTTCTCCCTATGAGATGATCTGCAAAAATGGAGCATGTCTTGTCAGTTCTAGAGATTCTCAGCTGCTTAGAATACCTATTAAAAATTCCTGCATGCTTGGACTATTTGGCCAATCTGGTATGAACTAAAAGTTAAATGTTCCCAGATGATGACAGTCCGTGTAGGGAAGTCGTCACCGAGAAAATCATAGATAATTACTGGAAGACTTCTAGTGGTACAGCGCTTAGTATGTGGACTGTCGATTGATACACATGTTACTTAAGAAGCCCCGTTATTGTACTAATACTCGCTGGATTTTCACTGGACAAAGTCACACGCCATTAAATATCCAGAAGCATGTGTCTATGAGTTAAAAGGGAACAACTAGATAAAACTAAAAAAGCCACACAAATATTCAGTTAGATATTGATAAGATTTCAAACTTGTGCAAAAATTGATTACGTGCTTGAAACGTTCGGCTCTGTAAAATGTTGCACTTCACAAAACACTATGACTACAATTTGAACACGTCATAGTTGGAATAAGTCGTATCATACATTTATCAGTATGTAGGGATATGAACGATGAGAGAGGCTCATTCGTACGTAAGGCAGGTGGCAGACACCAGTTTATTCGCAGGATATCTGGGATACTCAGTTGGTCTACAAAGGAGACTGCTATAAAAAAAACTGTGTCAGTTCTAGAATATTGCCGGTGTATGGGATCCGTCAGCGGAGTCGATTTAGAAGAAACAGGGATTCTTGTATTAGAATCAGAATTTAAGAGATCTTTGGAGGACGTAAGGGTCAAATAAGGCATAAAGGATAGATAACAACCCATCACAATTTGTGTAACGATTGGGGGAAGTGGCAACAAAACGACTGTTCAAGTTGGTGTGTAGAATGTATGAGTCTGGTAATATACAGTCTGACTTTCGGAAAAATATCATCGTCACAATTCTGAAGACTGAAAGAGCTGACAAGTGCGAGGATTATGGCACAGTCAGCATAACAGCTCATGGATACAACTAGCTGACAAGAATAATATACAGAAAAATGGAAAAGAAAATTGAGGATGTGTTAGATGACGATCAGTTTGGCTTTACGAAATGTAAAGCACCATAGAGAAAATTCTGGCGTTTCAGTTGATAAAGGTAGCGAGACTAAAGAAAAATCAAGAGAAAAAGAGACTGGCAATGTAAAATGGTGCAAAAGGTACTCAATTCTGGGAAGAATAGGGCTAAGCTGTAGGGAGAGACGGGTAATATACAAGACGGAATAATAACAGTGAACGACCAAGAACGAAGCGCTCGGATTAAAAAGGGTGGAAGGCAGGGATGTACTCTCTCGACCCTACTGTTCAATTTCTGCATCGAAGAAGCAATGAGGGAAATCAAAGAAAGGTTCAGGAGAGGAATTAAAATGCAAGGTGAAAGGATATCATTAATACGATTTGCTGGTAACATTGCTGAGTGAAAGTGAAGAAGAATTACGTGATATGCTGGATGGAATGAACAGTCTAATGAGTACAGAATATGGATTGTGAGCAAATCGAAGAAAGACGAAAGTCGTGAGAAGTAGCAGAAATGAGGACAGCGAGAAACTTAGCACCGGGATTGACGGTCACGAAGTAGATGAAGTTAAAGAATTCTACTACCTGGACAGCAAAATAACCAATGACGGGCGGTGAAAGGAGGATATCAAAATTAGACTAGCACTAGCAAAAAGAGCATTGCTAGCCAAGAGAAGTCTACTAATATCAAACATAGGTCTTCATTTGAGGAAGAAATTCCTGAGAGTGTACGTCTGGAGTACAGTATTGTATGGTAGTGAAAAATGGATTGTGGGAAAACCGGAACAGAGGAGAATCGAAGCATTTGAGACGTGGTGCTACAGACGAATGTTGAAAGTCAGGAGGACTGATAAGGTACCGAATAAGGAGGTTCTTCGCAGAATCGGAGATAAAAGGAAAATGTGGAACACACTGACAAGGAGAAGGGACAGAGTGATAGGACATCTGTTAAGACATCAGTTACTGACTTCCATGGTGCTAGAGGGAGCTGTACAAGGAAAAAACTGTAGAGGAAGACAGAGATTGGAATAGATCCAGTAAATAATTGAGGACGTAGGTCGCAGATGCTAGTCTGGGATGAAGAGGCTGGCACAGGAGCGGAATTGGTGGCGGGCCACATCAAAACTATGAATCAAAAAAAGAAAAAAAAGAAAAATTAACGGGATCTCTAGCAAATAGGACTATCGGGGGATATTGAACGCATACGGAGAAGACAATATGGATTGTCATAGGACCTTCTGATTCATGAACAGAGCCAGTGATTTGCTGAAATTCCTAAACTGGCAGACGATTGAAGATCTCGCAGCCCCATTACGCGAAAAACTACTTATTAAGTTTCAAGAAACAGTACTATGTGAGAAGTTGTGAAACAAGTTGCAACCCTTACGAATTACTTCCGTAAGAACAAAGAAGAAATTTGACTAATTACGACTAGGTCCTCTGTTGTACCTACGTAACCTACATAAACGATCTAGGAGACAATCTAAGTGGGACACTTAGATTCTTTGTAGATGATACTGTTATTTATCGTTTTCTGAAGTCGTCAGATGATCTAAATCAATTGCAAAATCAAGACACAGAGTAATAGTAAACTGATTTAGACAGGATATCTGTACGGTGTGAAAAGTGGCGATTGACCCCATCAGATGAAAGGTGTAACGTCATCCACTAAATTTCCGTTACGGGATAAATCATACAAATCTAAACACTGTAAATTGCAGTCACGAATAATTGAAATTGGGATGATCACATTGATTATGTTATGGAGAAAGAAAAGCAAAGACTACCATTGATTGGGAGGCAATTTAGAAAATGGAACAAGTCGATCAAAAAGACTGCTTACATTACACTTTCCCACCTTCTTCTGTAGTATCGCTGTGGCGTATGGTTTCGCACCACGTAGGATTGACGGAGAACATCCAAAACTTTCAGAGAAGGGCAGATCGTTTTGTATTATCACGACATAGGTGAGAGAGTGTTACGGATATGATACATGGATTGTGGTGGCAGTCATTAAAAGCAAAGTGTCTGGGACAGGATCTTCTCATGAAATTTTGGAGATGTTGGAATTTTGCAAAAAGATTAATTTAACTATTGCTAATGATAAAAAACAAAAACAAAACCAAAAAAGTAAAATCACATGATGAAAGGAGATTGATAAGGTGGAAGAGACATGGAGACACAAGAAAGATTCAAACAGTTTATGAAATTCTAAAAGAAAAAAGAAAAAACACCGTCCGAAAAGGCGTTGAAGGCCCAACGGTACCGACTGGCCGCTGTCTCTTCCTCAGCCCTTAGGAGTCACCGGATGCGGATACGGAGGGGCATGTGATCAGCATACCGCTCTCCCAGCCGTTGACAGTTTTCGTGACCGGTGCAGCTATTTCTCGGCCAAGTAGCTTCCCAATTGGCCTCAAAATAGCTGAGCGCAGCCCGCTTGCCAACACACCCAGCATGCCCGGACGGTGACCCATCCAAGTGCTAGCCAAGCCCGGCAGCGCTTAACTCCGGTGATCAGAGGGGAACCGGTGTTACCATTGCGGCAGGCCGTTAGCTTACGAAATGACAAACAGACTTCCTAAACAGTTTTAACTGAAAAACATATGTAGGGGCAAATATCTACTACTATCTTAATTTATTGGCTATAAACTGCAGATTGAAACTGCTGGGCATGGGTCCCTTTGAAGTAAAATATTCCGGAAGTAAACTAGGTTCCCATTCGGATCTCCGGGCGGAACCTACTTTGAAGAGATTCAGGCCGAAAGTTAATGAATAAAATTATTCTAGTGAACTCCTGATTGCCGTAGGTATTCCCAAGAAAACTTAAGAAAAGTTTGAAAACATTTTAAACAATAACCCAGGCTTTGAAACTTTGTGCCAATTGATAGTTTTATTAATGGGATGGGTGAAATTTACCAGAAACAATAATTGCCAACATGGCACCTAAATTCAAATACCGCCCAGTTACTTCAGTTGATGTAGGACGGTCCTCTCCTGTTTATAAAAATCTTTTGAAGAGTACCCCTCTGCGTGCGATATATCTCGTTGTTGGTCTTGTGCATATCGATTGTTTCACAGCTACTCACTCGCATCGCAACCGATAACAATAGCAAAGAAGGAACTATTCTTGAAACGCGGTATGCGTCCCCATCTTGCAAGTTTTTAGAAAACAGTCCCAGAAAGGAACCCTTGCTAGCCTCTACCGGAAAGTATTTAGAAAATGATATCAGCGTTCCAAATGTAGCTATTTTTCGCGTGGCTGGCGCTCTTCCTCGTAACTGATATGCACAGGTTTGACTTTGAGATATAATGCACGCAGTAACTACCATTTTTTCTTATTATTTGATCTTGCATATTGAGACACTTTTCATGCTTTTTTAAGGATTTTTCATACTAATTTGCATGCATATTTCAAGGTTTTTATGATGCATGTAATCCAGTCTCCACTGATAACCAAAAAAGGTATTGATTCCGTAATGATCAGCCGCTTGTCCGACGAAGATGCAGTATTTGTAGAAATGACGTAACAATTCGAACCCGCAGTCACGCAGAGTTTCTAGTGTCGCCAGGGCTTTGTGCGCCGATGCGTTGTCCTGACGTAAAAGAACTCCCCGCGCCAGTTTTCCGCGCCTTTTTTTCTATATCTCTTCTTTCAGACGGCGCAGGAGGGTGCAGTGGTATGATGCACTGTTAGTTACGCCCTTTTGCAGGTAATCCACCGTAATTACCCCTTCTGCATCCCAGAAAACAGATGCCATCAATTTATCGGCTGGTTTTTGCGCCTGGAATTTTTTTGGGGTAGGGGATGTAGGATGTTTCCATTGTTGTGACTTATTTTGTCTCAGGATAAAAGTGGTGAACCCACGTTTCGCCCATTGTCACATAGATTGCAAGTAAGCCTCGGGCATGGATGTGTGCGATGTCCTTATGTTAGTCAGGTTTAAGTAGTTCTAAGTTCTAGGGGACTGATGACCACATATGTTAAGTCCCATAGTGCTCAGAGGCATTTAAACCATTTTTTTGAGCTAATAATACGCTCTTTGCGATGAAAAGCTGAACCCAGGAGGACCCGTCTTATCCACTGAAACATGGGTGGGTCTGTTGCACACCATCAGCTGTACCAGAGATTACTTTTGCACGGTCAGCCATGCAGTCCGGGAGCGCAGATGAAGCTGTGACTTCATGCGCATTGGTTGATATAATAGAGCCTCAAACGG
This sequence comes from Schistocerca piceifrons, assembly GCF_021461385.2. Taxonomy (NCBI): domain Eukaryota; kingdom Metazoa; phylum Arthropoda; class Insecta; order Orthoptera; family Acrididae; genus Schistocerca; species Schistocerca piceifrons. The sequence continues at coordinate 284,259,374 of NC_060139.1, read as the reverse complement.
CTATGCCGGCCAGTACGATAGTGGGTAGCGTCACTAAAGTGACAAGTTTGACAGTAGATTGCCCAGCTGGCCGAATTCGAGAGGGGCCACATCGTGGGACTGCGGGAGTCGGGTTGCTCCTATCGTTGCACTGCACTGCGCACTGCTTTTATCGGCACTAACAATGCACGACTACCCACTGCAGGCAGCAATGCATGCAGGACAGGTAGGATCTGCACATCCAACACCCACCGCAACGAGAGAGCACCGAATGAGCACTATGTGCGTGCAGATCTCTCACCCGCACAACATCCTGTAGGTGCTATCACCACTGCCATGCAGATGCATGATGCAGGGTTCTCCACACTTTAAACACACACTGCCACAAATACCCCAAAAGCACCAGACTCGCCTGGGGTCGAAAATGACTGATATGGTGCTATGCAGACTGGCAGTACCCAATCTTTAGTGCATCTTTCGTGGAGCCAATGGTCAATGGGTCTATGTTTGGAGGACAGTGGACAGCGTCACAAAGAGTGATTTGGTCTCCCATTGCATGTTCCACCATCTTGATGTGATGGTGTGGGTAGAGTTACCCTAAGGTGTCCATTCACCATCAGTGTTGCTAACAGGCTTCATGACAGACACACTATACATGGAAGAGGCCCTGATAGTAGTAGGTCTGCTGTTTGTGGACACCCACCTCTCACCTTCTGCCGCGTGCCTTGCAGCTGTAGGTACTCTGCCATCATCTGACCTCTCCTCAACCGAGAATGTATGCCATGGCACGCAGTGTGTCATGAAGACTCCACCTCCACCCAGAAGTCTGTATGACCTGCACACTGAGGTGCAAGCGGCATGGAATAGTGTATCACAGCACTACGTCCGAGATCTGTACAACTCCACACCGCACATCCTGAGACTTGTATTACCACCCATGGTGGCCCAACGAAATACCACCATATACGTTTGGTGGCCATATAGCACAGTATATGTTGGTACTGTCATTCTAGGTACAGCTCTTTCTGTGACGATGAGTGTATCCATCAGTTCCATGTTCGCATGACAGTTCTAGAACCCTGACCAACACGAGCAGCAACATTGCAAAACGATAAATTGCAATGTCAATAGGCGAAAATCGTATTGGTGTCGAATTTCGACGCGTAATGGTAGACGGTTTTGCGTATCACGTATGTCATAACACGATATTCTCATATACAACCAACGTTCAAATCGAATTCACGAGTGAGAACCCTGCTAGCTAATCTTTCCTGGTGTACAGAATGTAGACTGTGTTACGCCTCCGTACTTCGTGTGGATGCACTGAAATGCTGATCATTTCCAATGATTATCATAATCTGGAAACGGAGCGTTTTATCTGACGTCCAAAGGGCACGATCACTGGCTTTCGTGCCACAGGGTGGAAGCATTTCCGAATCGGCTAAATTTGTAAGCTGTCCGCCTGCCACCATGGTTAAAGTATACAGCCCATGTCAAAATGGCGGTAAGCAAACTCGGCGCCGAGGCAACTGTCGTGCACCCTCGGCCGTAGCTGACAGGGGTGAACGACGTAAGGGGGAGAAGACGAGCAACTGTGGACCACTTTACCGCCCAGAAAGACCAAGCTGCTACCAACAGTGCCTCCTCAACGACCGTTCAGCGAACGTTGCTGTCCATGGGTCCGGCTCATGCACCCATACTGACCGCTGTTCATCGGCGATGAAGGCTGGAATTTGCACGCCAGTACCGCAACTGGACGTCACTGAGTGCCGACAGGTGGCCTTTTCAGATGAATCACGTTTTATGCTTCATGGGACTGATGGCTGTTGGACTCTGTATGTCCACATTCTCAGAGACGGTTGCGGGATTCGGCTGTTCAGGACAGAATGCAAGATCAAACACCTTTCAGCCACTTGATTCCCAAACTGTTATTTTCTAGGGCTTCCAGTTTCGGCCTGAAGACGGCCGCGCAAGAGCAGTCCGCTCTCTTAAGGTAGCCTCGTCACCAGACAAAACACATCAGATGCATCAAGGTCACACTACGCCTAGCACGTAACCAGTAACCATACGCTAAAAGAGCAAATGAGTGAATATATATGCAGTTTGTTGTTCGTCAGGACGATGGCATCCACATGAAGGACAATGCAACGTGTCACGTAGCTCGCAGTGTACGTATGTGGTTCAAAGAGCACCAGGATGAGCTTACCCTACTTCCTTTACCTCCAAAGTCCTGGATTTAAACCAAGTCGAGAATGCGTGGGATCACCTCGATCGGGCTGTTCGTGCCATCAATGCTCAACCGCAGCTGGCCACGGCACTGGAGTCGCCATGGCTGCACATCCCTCTCGGTCCCTTCCACAACCTCACTGAATCTCTTCCTGCACGTCTCGCAGCAATCCGCGCTGCAAAAGGCGGTTTCTCACGCCATAGTTGCCGTTGCATAACATGTAAAGTCGCTAGCCGATGTTAAAAAATCCGCTAGATATCTGAAATAACTGTCACTAAATATCCGCAAGATGTCGCTAAGCTTTCTTAAGGGCAAAGATGTGTCGGCGGGCGGGGGGAATTATTATATTTATTTTCAGCTCTTGGGTATTGCCAGACAATAATGTACTACAATGCCTACAACAAATTTTTAATGGTCCTATTTTGCTTTTATTCCAGCGATATTTTAGAAACTTGGTATGAAACACTACAAATCACATTAATTTATTGATAAATGGTACTGAAAGTTTGTTATTTTCAACAACAAAATTAGTCTAACATATGCACAGTTAGAAAAATCTGAAAAAAATTAAATTTGTAAACGAAGCCATTAAATATTCCACTCAATCGAAATTCTTCGTGTCTCAAGGTCCGATCTGAAAAGACAAAATAAAAAGTATGCTTTTAGCTATTAAAATTCTGTAGTTGTAACTATGTACATGAGATTATTAATAAAATAAAATACATATACTGTAACATTTTAAAAGCCCAAACAATGTAGCTAATCATAACTCCAACTTTTATTATGAGACAAACCCTGAAATCGCGGAAAAAATCGGCTATTTCACATAAAAAGACCAGTACCACCCAAAAATAAATGGAATACCTAATTTTTTGCGATTTCACGGCTGGTCCCATAGCAGAAGTTGTTTGCAATGATGAGTCACGGTGTATATATTACGCTGCACTTTCATGAAAGAAAATATAATTATTAGCTGAATGCTTTTACCTAAATTTCAAAATCATGTAAGAAGTCTCCAGGATCATCAATTGCGTTAACTGAAGAAGAAGTTGAAGCCTCTCCAGTTTCTCTTGGTCTTCCTTTGCCGACTTGGTTAATAACATCTTCTGGGAGATCATAAGTCGAGCAACCCATGTTTTTAGTCTTTAGCTGGTTTCTGATGAGAAGAAGAGAATTTACAGTTTGTTCAGAAAGTCTGTTCCGAAGCTTATTTTTCACAATATTCATGGAGCTAAACACCCTTTCTACTTCGGCGTTTGAATGTGGTAAGGACAGAACAGAAATAGCGAAATCACTTAAATCCTTGAAGGTGCTTATTCCAATCGCATTTTTATATTCGGCTACTTTAGCCCAAAAGCTAATAGTGTCCACATTTTGCGGATTCCAATCAACGAAGTGAATAGTTTGCCACTGCTGCAAGATTTTGTAAATTTTTTCGTCAGGGTATCCCATTTCCTTTACAAGATTAGTTAATGACGTATCTTTTGATTGTTTCAAAGTTTCTTCCTCACTCAAGAGTGTCATTTTTCCTAAAGCTTTGTAGTTGGCTGGAAGTCTTTTTTGGATTTCTGCTCCTAAAAAAAATCAATACACCGTTTTTTTTTATTCCTGCAATACTAACATTATGATTTAGTGGAAGCTTCTGCACATGTGACTTAAAAAGATATCCGAGGTAGGGGACGGGATTAAGGTGATCTCTTATTTTGAAATCTATGTAGTCTTGGTCGGTTATTGCTGCCGTCGGCAACAGAATTCTTTGGCAGACTGAACGTAGCAAAGCCATCAGACAACAGTTTTACGGGGTTTGCTTTTTCATTCTCAAAGATTTTGATTGTCTGTTGCACCTCACCAAGAATTGTTTTCAAAAATAACATATAGAGTCGATTCTGTTCATCTGAGTACATATTATAAAGCATCTCCGCTGTGTAGCATCGATCTTGACTAGTCTTAAAATGCAATTTTAATTCATCCCACTGGGATAAAATTCTTGCTATAGCCGGTTCGATAGATAGCCATCGTGTGTCACACGCTTTCAGTATTTTTAACGATGCATCACCGCAAATAATTAGCTGAAAAATATTTTTATACTCAATTAGGCGCTTTGACGAGTGTGTAAACCAAGTGTAGGTCTCACGGATCAGAAACTCTATGTTTCGTGGCAAAGTGACTTCTGATGCGTGCGTTACTGCCAACTGCAATGAGTGACATACACAAGGTATCAAAATGAGATGTGGAAGATTGTGTTACTTTTCAGAATTGTATACACGCTGTGGCTGGAACCAGTCATAACAGCTGCATTATCGGTTCCTATAGCAATTAAATTTTGTCGTTTGAGGCCTTCAGCTTTTAAACACTGTACAAGTGCCGATGCCATTCCAACGGCATCAGAACTCACCAGGGGCTGCAAAACTAAAAACGCAGACACAACTTTTTTTTTAAATTTAAACTGAAATATCTTACCACGATCCCGAGATATTTCCTGATGCTTGCACCTGTTGATTCATCTAATGATAAACTATATTTTTGGTCACCTATGCCACTTAAAAGTTCCTTTTCGAAATGAGGTGCTAGAATATAATTTATTAGCTCCGTACATTTGGTTCTATGTAATTTCATGTCGTTTGTTGATTTCGAATCCTTAAAGCATTTTTTACACACGTCAGGCAAGTGATCAATGTTGGAAATTGAGCTATGTTCAGCAATGTACAACGCTAACGTACACTCAGCTCTTGCACATGAATTACATGTTTTCACTGGTACTGCAGAAAATGTCAGTTGCTTATTTTGAGAAATTAGTTCATGTTTTGCTCTGTTTTTTCGTTTCAAAATGCTTTTTCAAATCGTTAATTTTTGCATACATTTCGGACTGACAATAGCCACAATAGGCTTTAGTTGAGTTACCTGACACGGGCTTCAACCAAGGTTTGAACTGCATGCAGTTTTCCCACTCTTTTCTATTACTTTGGCTGCATACTTTTCTTTAAGGCGGCACTTCCATGATTTTTTTTTATAACTGCGTTAATTCCACACAACTACTATCGTTATACAATCAAAACCGATAATTTGTAAACAACTGCAAGAACTAACGACACCGCAACACATCGATACAACTAAAATGAATATGACTTTGCAAACAGTCCAGTTCCAATACAGTACTCTTCGGCTGTTCTGTATAAACGCTGCGAAACGATTGTGCGTTTTGTAAATGAAGTGCAAAAGCACATTCAAAATAAAAATGCGGTTGTATTTCGGACTTATTATGGCACTATAAATTGCAGCAGCCTTCAAAACTATCACTTTCTCGATTTCCAAAGAATGCTGTGAGGAAAGTGAATAATTATTATAGGAATTTAATAAAATGCCCATTTTAACGTACTTACACTTTTAAGCTTGCGAGAAAATATTTATATTTTCTACTCACTCGTTTGGCGTCAGAACTTTGACTCTTAACGAGACTGGCAAAAATCTCTTTGTCATCTTTTCATGATCTTACTACTGTGTAAATGGCTGACCATTTCTCGGATACAAATAAGCTTGTCAGTTGACAACTTTTCCAGTCTTTACCTATTGATATGCTAGTATTTGGTTTCATACTTCAGTTTCATTAAAAAAGAAAAGTAAACACAGCTGTGCATTTTTGTACTAGATTAAGGAAATATGTGGATCTTTTTGTACATAATTAAGATAGCCGTGTATAAGTTTCCAAGAAAATTGTTAAAATTAGCAGGTCGTAAGAACGTTCATGAGAGCAAGGAAGCGTTATGAATCGCAATTGACTGTATTATGCGAGTATAAACGAAGAGTTAATTAAAGTCTCTAGCGGATACTGGTGGTGTAAAAGTATTTTGCGGTACAATATGCATGCGTTGAGTTTTTCTCCATAGAGTAATCTTTTATTTTCCCTCCCCACAAGGGGAATTAGGGAAGTAAAGGAATGTTGATATTTATTAGGAACAGAAAATTAGCACAACACTGAGGATGTAGCGGTGGTCCATAGCCGAAAGTGACTGAGTTTTAAGACCGATTCCTATGCAAAAGATTAAAAAGGTAACTTAGTCTTGACTGCCTAAAAAGTCGCTAGAAGCCGCTAAAAATTTTTCCGCTAAAGCCACAATTTTGTCCGCTAAAAGTTCATAAAATTTGCTAGTTCTAGCGGACGGGTGGTCACGGTAATGTTGCTGGAGAGTGCAAGTTACGAGTTGCTGTAACGCGGTATAGTTACAGCACGCGTCAACCTGTGTTCTTCTACTTCAAAGAAATGCAATGTATATTGGCGACTGTTTATTTATCCGCTGTCATCCTCTAAAATAATCGACTGCGACTGTCTGTACCTTTTACGCGGCCAGTGAAGCCGTAAAATATAGATTAAATGCAGTAGTTACACTGATGTTCTCCAGTTGTTTCTGAACTGGGATCTTCGTTAAGAGAAGTCGACTTCGTCACTCGGTAGCCCGTATCGGGGGCGGAACGGGAGATCCTGCCTGTGTGGGAGCATCTCAGCCCCCGTCCGTCCAGGGTGTGTGTGAATCGAGTTATCGCAGCAGGCGGCTGCGAGTGCCGGAGGACAGCGGATGTCGACCGCCCTCACCAGACAGCCAATAGAAGCCGAGGTGCCACAAACTATACCGGAGCTAACAACGGGCTATTATGTGGGTTACGAAACGCTTCCAGTTTTCTTGTTGTATGAAATGAATTTTTACAGCGTGTGGCGACGATTAACAGCCGTTTCCTGGCGGTTGTCAAACAACATTTGTCGAGCGACTGGTACACATCTCTCTTTCTTCTGTTGGAAAAATCGACGTGAATGAGTTTAAAACAAAAGTGCGTAACCGAGACAGTTACCACGGCCTAAGTTTATGCGCTCTTTTCGGCTTATCTCCACATGTACTTCCCATCTTATGTCATGGTCAATTTAAGTTGCCCACGTAGAGAGACTTTCTTGGGTTACTTACAATTGTGAGTGAATAGACACAGGAGATAGTACATAAATTAGTAGCCAGCATTTCCACATATCTGTTCAACGTGATGATCGTACGGGTCTGAGTACATTTTCCAGCGCTCTTCTGCAGTTCTTAAAAACTCTCACAGTCATACCTGTAGTAATACCATCTGCATCTGTCCATTTTTGTTACTATAACTTTGCCTGCTTGTTACAGTGTAAACTTTAAGAGGTTGTAACCCTACGCTACTGCGCACGATACTTATTAAAGCCTGTACTATGGTAAGTTGACGGGCTTCACCTTATAAGAAAGGATTTTGGTATATATGTTGACCGCGTGTACCTGAATGGAGGCAAAATTAGATTTCCACCCACTCAGTAACAACAATGATACGTCAAGCAAGTCTGAAGTGCAACTACACGTTAGGACGGACAAGAAACGATACAGCAGATGCTACTAAATTGTTAATAATACTGTCGCCAGCCTAATTAGGCATTAAATGAGTTTCTTCCCAGTACAAGTTGATGTACGTTCATACAAAACAACACGTAATAACACTGGAAAATATGGTAAATTTTAGAACCAGAAAATCTACTGAACTAATAATTTCACTTTCTGTACTAATATGGACAAGCCAAAAATACACAACAATACACTATAATGTTTACTACGAACTTCGTACTGTCTATTGATCTGATTAAAATCGGGCATAGGTTACCCTAGAAATAGCACTTTCGAAACACACATACAATGTCAATTTTGAAAAAGGTAAAGCACTAATAAATTTTGGTTTTATATTGACTTTAACTTTGCTGGTCAAATCAGTTCAGTACACTTCAGAATTTAAATGAATAGAAAAGAAAAAAAAGGGGGGGGGGAAAGGGAACCCTGAAACTGTTATGATCACTGTACTGAAAATTTTGATTATGGAGTCGTCAAGCACTCAAGATTTCCAATATATGAGTTACAACTCTTTTTGTCCTATTTCTTGCTCATTTAACTACCATTAATTTTGTCCCAAATTAATTAAACTTTATTATTAAACCAATTTCAACATTATCTTCCAACTTTGTCAGACCTATATTATTTGCCTATATATTCTTAAACAACAAAGTTCTTTAAACATCATTCTAACATAGATAGGTCTGCAGATAATTATTATTAACGTAAACTTTAAATTTTCATCTCGGGACACTCGGATTGCACAACATGTGGAAAGGACCCTGTCTAGGTTAGTGATTAGGATAATTAAATGATAGGACTGTTCTGGTAAAAGTTAAGTTGTTATTGAACAGTATGGAACAAACGTAACACTGGTCCACACGAATACAGTACTAATAGTTTCAACCTGTTCTTATCGATGTGGCGGTTGGCGGGCGGCGAGATGGCGAGGCGCAGAGCACACATACAATCACAGCTATGACTCTTGATGTATCGGCACTTTACTTCTTCATAGCGTCGCAATATTTTTCCATTTAGTGCCTATGGAATTTTGCCATGCTGTATAGTCGTCGGAAACGGCACATCCGAGGCTCAACGAAATCACGTTTTCCAGGAGAGCCTCCTCGATCCAGAACGTGTTGCTCAGATCAAAGCCCAACTCCGACTACTACTGCTGAACCCGTTATGCCGTGCCGCGCCCGTGTGCATTTTCCCGCGTTTGCCTGCCATCCACCTTTTACCGCTCCCCTACAGACAGGGTATTCACCAAAGGTTTTGCACTCCACATATCCTAATACATTGCCTACGTATGAACCAGGCGCACAATTACAACTTTAACATCTTACAACAGTTTCAACATTTCTTACATTTCCATTTTGTTATAATATTGCTTGCAATTTGACATAAACATTAATATTCACATCGAAAATTGTTTACAGTTCCTTTAATATAATGGCATGAAACAAAAAAGAAATGAAATCAGAACATCGATTATACTAATTTATCGAAAAACAGAAGCAAAAATTATTATATGTACAATAGTATAACGGTGTTGTTGTTACAAGGTGTATTGACATCAAATACGGTAGCCAAACGCCTTAGTGCTGCAGGATCAATCTCTAATAACGATGTGACGACCTTCAAATGTTCGTCGCTTTTCTTACCAGATGCTGTCGGGTTCTTTTTCTTTCCTGTGGACATTTTTTCCAATTTATCCACGTCTAAAGACATGGGCCAATAGGAATTTTGTACAGATCCTTCCGTATTTCCTTTTCCTTCTCCCAAATATACCTACTGCAGATTTTACTTTTCGCTATATTATGTCTTATTTTATACCATTCAATTAAAATGTTGTCCGGAGAGTAAGTACAGTTTAGTACTAACGACACCACAGCACTTGTGCCACAGGTCCGCATATTCTCACTCGTATCTTTGGTCCATTGTCCTTCCACTGACGCCATTACAGCTGTATTGTGTTGCGTTTACATTCAACATGTGTAAGACAATCTCTGAGCCCGTCGACTGTGAAGTGCCTTCTGTAGCAGAGTTTCTGAAAGCAAAGAGTGTAAAACCAGCTGATATTTATGGTCAACTTGTAGAGATTTATGGTGGAAATGTAATAACTGACTGAGTGGTGAGAAAGTGGATGAGACAGTTTAATGATGAATGATGAAGTACAAGGTACGGAGTGGGCTGCCTTCCTTTGTCATTGATGCTTTGCTTGCTAAATTGAATAAGAAAATTCGTGATAACAGACGACCACAATAAGAACGCTTTTTGATGAATTTCCACAAATTTCAAGAAGAGTTTTGCATGAGATTTTCAAAAATTGCTTAAATTTTTGCAAATTGTGTCCCCATTTGGTTGAAAAAGTGCTTATGGATGTCCACAAACTGAAACGACGTGGCACTGCTTTGACATTTCTTACCCGATACAGCGGTGACGGAGATGAATTCTTAAGCGGATTTTTGAGTGGTGATGAAACTTGGGTTTGTCATATCACTCGAGGATCAACACAACAATCGATGGAGTGAGACACTCACGATCCCCCCAAAAACAAAAGTTCAGAACAACATTGTAAGCACAAAAGGGTCATGTGCGGCGTGTGCTGGCACAGACAGGGAATTCTGCTTGTTGAATTTCTTCCCCAGAGGTGAAACCTTCAGTGCGTTACGATATTGTAATACACTGAAAAAACTTCGTTGCGCAGTTGGAAACAAATGTCGTGGAACGCTCAGTCAAGGCATTGTGTTGTGTCATGACGACGCACGTCTCCATTCCGCTGGTGTCACACAAAACTTTATTCAACCATTCGGCTGCGAGCAGTCCGATTACCCGCCGTACAGCCACGACCTCTCAACTGACTGCCGCTTGTTCTTGAGCTAGAGCCGTGACTTTGGAAGAGGGCACTCTGACGGCGATGACGACGCAGAAAACTGTGTTCAACAGTGGCTGTCTTCACTGGCGGCAACTTTATATGAAGAGATGATAGAAAAGTTGGTTTCCTTCTACGATAACTGTCTGAACAGTGATGAAAGCTATGTAGCAAAAAATAGTTTAAAGAAATATTCTTTCTTGCAAAAATAAATTTTGGTTTAAAAAAAATTATGTTTTTTTCCAAAAGACTTAATTTCCGGACATGCCTCATATATTATGAACACAATAAGCAAGATGTTGGTGTTGTTTTTACTTAGGAAAAATAGCACCATTGAAACTAAAGGAGGAACTTACGGTAATAATACAATTCTACAGAAAATTCTGTCTCTTAGTGTATCAGCTAAAACTTCTTACTCCAGTCCACGGAAAAAGGCGAAATTTTAATTTTTAAGCTAGTAGGAAGTACAGTCTAGTGTACTTTCTAGACTTTCGGGATAATGCCTACGTCTTATTGAATTACTAACAAAGTTAAACTGTTAACTTGTATAGTAATAGTTTGTTTTGTAGAATCCTGCACAAACAATTCTGAAAATTACATATATGAATCACATTCTGATTCTATTTGCATGAGCATTTTATATGTCATATATACACATTTTTTTTCACTGAATGCCAAGTTATAGAAGTTGCATAAAATTTTGTAGCTAGATTTGGTTTCTTAATTCGAAGTGGTCATTCAAGATACATTCAGCGTTGTTATGACTCTGACTGTGAATTTATAATTCATCCAACAAATTCATCTGCACATCGTTCTCCATAAAATGCAGTTTTCTTCATATGTGCCAATAATTCCTGTACAGTTATTTAAGACTTTCAATATCCGTATCTGCAACTATCAAAATGTGTATTTATCATACGCGTTTCGTTTTAGTCATTTAAAACATACCAGTAGCCTGGAATCAAAAATTTTAATTATTTTGAGTCTGTTCTAGATCTGCTGTTTAGTAAGCACGCCAGGCAAAAAGTTAAACGCCCCAAGCAGAAGTCAAAATAGCAGCACGCCCCTACCCCTGATAACGGCCTCAGTTAGGCAACGAAGAAAGTCCACAGGTTTCTTGACGTATACCATGTCCAGCCCATTAATGTGTGGATGTCGTAGATCTGCTGAATTCGGGGATTTTGATTTCTACATTTCATCCACTATTCCAATGAGACTCAGATATTTTCTGCAGGATGAAGATCGGGTGAACTAGCGTGCCAGTCGAGGTACCATCACATCTGAGTATTCGTCAAGCCAGGAACGATTGCGAGCAGGCTTGTGAACACGGCTGCAACCTTGGTAAGTGGGGCTGAACACAGGTGAAGGGGGAAAGGCAACAGCTGGCATCAACAGTGCTGGAATAAAATTCCTGATCCACGTTCGGGGTAACCCGAATGAGTGGTCCCAAGGCATGGTACGAAAGAGATCCACAAAACATCACAGAACCACTTCAGGTCTGAGCTACAGTGCAAGTGTAGCGCCCACTGGGCCTTCGGAGGCAACATCGCAGTTGATCGGTCCGCACTACCCGTCACCAGTCAGATACTGTACAGTTTACGCTTTGTTTGGCACATTAATTATGTGTAGCTTCATGTACAGCTGTGAGCAGTGGTCTTTAGTGAGACACCTGTATCCATACGACGATTCCATACAACCGACTGGTACGTATATACACAACACTTCACTGCCATGAATTGAATCAGCAACGGACGGTCATATACCATTTAAAGCGCTCCAAGGGATTGGTGTGCTCTTTTGAGCGACGACTAATATTTTGTTCGATGACTTCAGTTCCAGAAATGTATTAGGAATACGTTAAATGTTCAAATGTGTGTGAAATCTTATGGGAATTAACTATGAAGGTCATCAGTTCCTAAGCTTCCACTCTACTTAACCTAAATTATCCTAAGGACAAAAACACACACCCATTCCCGAGTGAGGACTCGAACCTCCGCCGGGACCAGACGCACAGATGAATACGTTAAGTAAGACGTAATATACACTGAAGGGCTAAAGAAACTGGTACACCAGCCTTATATCGTATAAGGCCCCCGCGATCACCCAGAAGTGCCGCAACACGACGTGGCATGCACTCGACTAATGTCTGAAGTCTGGAGGGAATTGACACCTGTAGGGCTGTCCATAAATGTTGCCAATAAATCCGTAAGAGTACGAGGGGATGGAGACCTTTTCTGAACAGCACGTTGCAATGCATCCCAGATATGCTCATTAATGTTCATGTCTCGGGAGTTTGGTAGCCAGCGGAAATGTTTAATCTCAGAAGAGTGTTCCTGGAGCAATTCTGTGGTAATTCTAGTCATGTGGGATTTCCCATTGTTCTGCTAAAATTGTCTAAGTCCGTTGGAATGCACAACGCACATGAATGGATGCAGGTGATCAGACATGATGTTTACGCTGTGTCAACTGTCAGAGTCTTATCTAGAAGTATCAGGAGTCCCATATCACTCCAAATGCACACGTCCCACACCATTACAAGCCTCCACCAGCTTGAACAGTCGCCTGCTGACATGCAGGGTCAATGGATTCATGAGGCTGTCTCCATACCCGTACACGTCCACCCGCTCGATACAATTATAAACGAGACTCGTTCGACCAGGCAGCATGTTTCCAATCATTAACAGTCCAATGTCAGTGTTTACGGGCCCAGGTGAGGCGTAAAGATTTGTCTCGTGCAGTCATCAAGGGTACACGAGTGAGTCTTCGGTTCCAAAAGCCCAAATCAACGATGTTTCGTTGAATGGCTCGCACGCTGACACTTGTTGATGGCCTAGCATTGAAATCTGCAGCAATTTGCGGAAGGGCAGCATTTCTGTCACATTGAACGATTCTCTTCAATTTTCGTTGGTCCCGTTATTGCAGGATCTTTTTCTGGCTGCAGCGATGTCGGAGATTTTATGTTTTGCCAGCTTCCTGATATTCACGGTTCACTTTTGAAACGGTCGTACAACAAATCTCCAGTTCATCGCAACCTCGGAGAAGCTGTGTCCCATCGCTCGTGCGCCGACTATCACACTACGTTCAAACTCACTTAAATCTTGATAACCTGCCATTGTAGCAGCAGTAACCGATCCAAAAACTGTGCCAAACGCTTATTGTCTTATGTAGACGTTGCGGACAGAAGCGCCATATTCTACCTGTTTACGTATCTCAGTATTTAAATACTCATGCCTCTACCAGTCTTTTTTGGCGCTTCAGTGTATATGATTGAAGTTTCTTATTTTGAGGAGACAGAAGGAGTTCTCTGTTTTACTTGCAAGAAACATACTAAAGCCAAGATCGCATAATTATCTGTTTATTTAAAACAGCCGCTTTCAGCAGACTTTGCTGTCATCTTCAGGTTTTAAAAATGTTTTTGTTATGAAATGTATTCATTTGAAATTGGACTACAGGCCAAGGTGTCGTGTGGATGAAAAGCAACACATTATGACCGTGGTGTGCGTACTGTAAGACCTTCGGTACACACACCATCAGATTATTTGACTTGTCGCTCTAACGAAGTAGGCGAGTGTCAGCAATATGTCTCGTGGTCTTATCGTGGCGTGTTTATCTTCTGCCGTTAGGTCAGACGATAGAAATGCCACTTGCACTCTTAGAGTAGCAGATTGACGGTGACCAACTTTAAACAGAACTTGATTAATTTTCACACACATTTATTAAAATAATAAAAAGCATAGAAATTACTTAACTTGATTCTGAATGCTGTTTACAATTGACAATCTGAAGTTCCTTTGATCTTGGTAAGTTAATCTTATTCTCACATATCTCTGATACTTGACAAAGTGTCTATACATTTCTCTTCATTGCTATGTACAGGAATATGATAATCTTATTAGGCGCAGACTGAAACTTGACTATAGACTGGTACAGACTAATGCAGACTGACTAATCGGAGGTCTGTACACTCGTTATAATACCTCGAGCGTTCAGGCATCACTGCATTAGTGTGGTCCGCGAGGAGAAAAGGTTCTACGTTAGCAGCAATCTCATTGGCTGCGTTACATATTAATACGCGATCGGCGGATGCAGAATTTGGTCCGTCTCTAAGACAGCGCCATCTCATAGTGCGGAGACGGACGAGCGCTGCGCCTGCGCTGTTGTGCTTAGCGGGGCGCGCTCTATTGGGAGAGTTGTGTTCGCGCTGACTATGCGGAACTATGTACACAACAATGACAAACGTTCTTTTATCCATACGACGCCTTGACGTGAGGTCCAACTTTAAACGCACACGTTTCATAACAAAAAAATTTTAAGACCTGAAAATGATAGCAAATTTTGTCAAAACTGGTTGTTTTAAATAAACGAATATTTATGCGATATTGGCTTCAGGATGTTTTTAGTGATATACATCGATTTTCTTCAGTGACGTTCTCTCTTTGTTTGGCTTCAAACCATACTTTTCTGCCTGTCGACAGCTATATGTGTAGGGGTGTACGCAAGTAAAGCTTTCGCCAGTGCCACAGTGGGAGAGGAGGACAGGGCAGAGTGGAATGGGGAGTCCAGAGTTGAATGACTGAGTTCAAGGAGAAGTCTCTCCCTGGAGAAGGACCAGGATCGGCGCATCTGCGAGGCGGCTGGATTCGGTCCAGTTCCAGGCGAGGGGGCGGGGCCAAGTGCAAGCCGCCCCGGCTCCGCTCGCCTCCAGTGCAGATGCGCTGGAGCCACTCCAGGAAGCCATTGTGATATGAGCGCCGTAAAGCTCCCGCCAGCGCCGAGTTATGAACGGGCCCTCCAGTGCTGGTCCTGGCTTCCGTTCAGTTCTCTTTCTTTCTTCCGTTCGTACTGCATCGGCGTCAGTGTATACTCGTACATCACGACCAATGCTTTTTCCTCACATTTAAAGCCCGAATCTAGCCATGCCTTTCCAACATGCGCAAATAAATCCTCTTGGAAATTTATTTGCTACAGATGTACTGAACAGCGCTTCGTGAGCGCATGAAGGTTGTTACTGCTATGCTAGTACGTCTGTGCAAACCACTATGGAGAGTATTGGAGGAGGTACTTCCCAGAATACGACGTATGAAGGGTTCTTCTATTCGCCTTATTCGTGTATGAAACCGGCAACAATGATTTCTTAATTGCCCCCCATACGCGCCATAGTCGACATAATCTCATCTTCGTGCTATCTGTGTAAGCGATACGCATGGCGTTATAGTGTGTTCCTACGTTTCGCAATACTTTGTCTTAAACCTTTGTAAGCAACCAACCTTTCACACGGCAGCTGTCATTTGTTTTCAAGTGTTAAAGTTTTCAGCACCTCAGTAATGCTCTCTCGTTGGACTAACAAACCTGCGATTACTCGAACTGCCCTTTCTGTACGTACACTGCCGCCTGTTAATCCTATTTAGTAAGGGTTGTAAACACTTGATTAATTTTCTAAGACTGTCGTTTTCTGTTGCTGTCTGTCCTTAGCATAATCAGAAGCAATACACCCCATAGGCGAAAATAATTAGTAGGACACCGATATAATTCAAACATTCGTTAACAAAATCAAAACACAACTAAAGAAAAATAAAAACAAGCAGATGACACAAATATCAATCGGTCAGTAAGTTACTCTCCTTTTTCTGACTTACTACAGCGTTTACAAAGTGTGATAGCGCATGTGATGTGAGATGACTAAAAAAGAAGCCCATGGTCACTGGAGACGAAGCACAACATACACATGTCGCACTTACCCAAATAAATCCACTTGGTGATGGACGTTTAAACCTTTGAAACGCAGGGTGGAAATAGTAAATTGTGACTGGTAACAGTAAACGTATTTTTTCATTCGACGTCAACAAGATTCTGTGTAAAGCCTAACCATGAAAGGTTCTAATTTAAAGTTAAGCCTGTCACTGTTCGCTATGTCCTGCTTCGTAAAAGTTCCGCCCTTGTTCGTACGACCTCATGTGGGTTCCAGACACTTGAATGGAATTCGTTGATGCCGTATTGCTTGTCTTCCGGAAGGCTTTCGATACAGCTCTACAATGCCGTTTAGTGGAGGAAACACTAGCTTACCGAGTATCAGACCAGACTTTTGACTAGATTCAGAACAATCTAAGTGACAGAACTCAATATGTCAATGGAACTTCTTTTTTTAGTCGTAAGTTTCAGACTGCTTCGATGCGGACCGCGACGAACTCCTCTCCTGTCGCGCCAACCTCTTCGTCTCAGAGTAGCAGTTACAACACACGTCCCAAAAATTTGCTAGATGTATACCAATCTCTGGCTTCCCCCGCTGCTTTCACCCTCGACGGCTCCCTCTAGTACTATGGAAGTGACTCCCTAATGTCTGAACGCATGTCCTGTCATCCTGTTCCGTCTTCTTGTCTGTGTTTTCTACACATTTCTGTTCTCACCGAATCGCATTTCTTGTCAGTCCACCTAATTTTCAAAGGGATGAACTCAACGCTGCAGAGGTAATGTCTTCAGTCCCTCAGAGGAACGTTGTATGCCAATTACTGTATAAAATATGTATAAATTATTTAGTGGAAGACGTCGGAAGCCCCATGAGGCTTTCTGCGGACGGTCTTGTTGCCTAATGGAAGGTTTCAGCGCACAGTGAAATGCAGTAAGACCCACAGAGAAACGGCGATTGGTGCAGACACTGGAATTTGAGCTGAGCGTAAACAAGTGTAAAGTATTGTGCGTAAATAGGTGGAGAGATTCGTTACTGTTCATTTACGCTAATATCAAACAATCACTGGAAAATCATTTGGAACAGTAAGTGTCAGGATCTACTTAAATTGAAATGACCACATGAAACAGATTGTTAAGAAAAGTGTGTGCCAGGCTGAGATGCATTATAAGAATCTTAAGGAAATGTGATTCATCCACGAAATAACTGGCTTATAAAACTCTTGACGGACAGAAAATATGTGAAACGCTGTTAACTTCAGAAAGCAATAGATCTTACGCAATATTGTAGCGTCATTTAATCTTGTAAACTTATTGAGTATCCTAGCAGCTAGAGTTCAGAATCGTTCTTAACGGGGAGAAATTGTCACATGTGAAATCGTGAACAGTAATGGTCTTATAACGCTCCCTTTTGATACATATACAGGATATTCCAGTATATAGCAACGATATCAATATAGAAGGTGTAAGTGGTATAAATGCAGATATTTCTATTGGCTACTGAGGACGGTCTACTGAACTACATTACATCAGTATTTACGCCCTCTGGAGAGTAATAATTATAGCCATTACAAGTCATATGTTTGTAGGTTGATTAATACCTAGAAGTACATGAAGGGCTTATTTCAATAGTGGTACAAGTCCATTTTTGTTCATATTGAGATACAGAGTCCTAAAGTTAAACGAGCGCTGAAAAATCTGCAGTTGAGATACCAGAAATATTCAAGCATATGGCTTCTTGCTAGAGATGAACCTTTCTTTCTGTTTATTAGGATCATTAATTTCAGAAGCATTATAGGCAGAAAAATGGAGGTAATGGACCCATGGGCAGCACCTCAAGTGCCAAAGTGTGGACACAAGACACAAAACGGCAGTCTATATGGCAGTCCACTTAGTTGTGCAGTACGATCACATAGAGAACATCAGGTCGTAAAAGTTTGTGATATGTTTGTCAGAATACTGTTCGATGCAGAGAAAAAACAACCAACACGGTGATGTCTATATATGTTTAGATACCACATATAAGTATTTCTGCACCTATACCCGTTACATCCTGAATATCAAAAATATCGAGGAAGTAATAAAAACCGTCTAAACTGCGGATCGTAACGCCTGTCGCTTAGGCTACTCTGTGTGCAGCAATAGCGAGTGGTGACGCTGGCTGCGAGCATGTGATCCAGGGCCGTCCACACTTGTCACAGCAACACTGCAGAGGACGTTAAGTGCAGTGACGTCACAGGCGTCCCGTATTTAACTCACATTTCCCTTCGAAAATGTGTTCTTCCCTGTATTCTCGATGGACTCAATCGATTTATTGGATAATGTATACACATATGGGTTCCAGCCATTAATTCCTTCCTTACGGCACCATCCACAACCCCTTGCAGTCTGTCTGTATATTGATATTACACATTGCATGTATTTATATATAGAGTGCTTCACATAGGGTGCCTTCTGCCAGGCACCTGAATGTGACATGCAGAGTATCCATGTAGATGTAGATGAAAGAAATATTTATTTAGATTGGGAAATGTGAGAAACATTGTTTTCCGGCAGAGATACGAACATAGTTATTTATTTATCTTCCAGAAAGCTGCAGCGACGAGACGCATTTTTTAAAACGTAGCCTTATTTTTGTCTATCACGCAGCTGATGTACTGAAACTAACTGTATACAGATCGATTTGAATCACCCATCTACGAGTTTTAGTTGCGGAGCTTTAGGGGTGCATGCAACACGCTGAAAATACTTGTGTTTGATTGATTCAAATGGCTCTGAGCACTATGGGACTTAACATCTGTGGTTATCAGTCCCCTAGAACTTAGAACTACTTAAACCTAACAAACCTAAGGACATCACACACATCCATGCCCGAGTTAGGATTCGAACCTGCGACCGTAGCGGTCACGCGGTTCCAGTCTGAAGCACCTAGAACCGCACGGCCACACCGGCTGGCAATACTTGTGTTTGTTCATATTGATGTACTGATGGCGGAATGTTTTTTTAAGTGAGGTTTTGAAATGAATGTCTTCTTTCCTGAATGCGTAACTCAATGCGTCTTCTAACCAATCTGCAGTAGTCAAGTTGTTGGTGTCACGGTGAGACAAAGTTCCTCGTTGCGCTGTTTGAAGGCATATGAGGCTGCGGGTACCCTGGCATGAACGCACAATTCTTGACACATCATCACAAAGAGATATCTTAAATCGGGAAGCTGTGCAGGCCATTCCTGAGGACTACGGAGAGCTAACCATCCTCGAAGAAATCTGCTGTAGAGTACTTGGAGGCCATCGCGTGCACAATGGGCTGGTTGACCATCGTGCTGCATTCACATACAGCATTTAATGCCGTCAAGAATGACATTTTCAAAGAGTGTACCCAAATTGTCGACGACAACAGCTCGAAGAAAAGAACTAAGGAAGGAAGGTTACTACTTAATGTCCTGTCGACAAAGAGATCATTGCCGCGTGGGATTAGCCGAGCGGTCTAAGGCGCTGCAGTCATGGATCGTGCGGCTAGTCCCGGCGGAGGTTCGAGTCCTCCCTCGGGCATGGGTGTGTGTGTTTGTCCTTAGGATAATTTAGGTTAAGTAGTGTGTAAGCTTAGGGACTGATGACCTTAGCAGTTAAGTCCCATAAGATTTAAAAAAAAAAACATTATAGACATCAACAGCTCGCAGGAGAAAAGGAAGGAAGGAATGTTTTTGTTTAATGTTATTACATACGGGACACGCTATGATTAACAAAGTGAGGGGAAGGAAATCCGTCGTGCTCTGTCAAAAGAACTGTCCTGGCACTTGCCTTAAGCGATTTAGGGAATCATGGAAAACATACATCAAATGACCGGATGCTAATTTGAACCGCTATCTTCCAGAATGCGACAACGGCGTGTTAACCACTTTTCTATCCCGTTACGTGATAACAGCTCGATACATCTCAAGCGTCAGAGTACCTGCGATGTGATGTGGGCCGATGGCCTCATTTACAAGACTTCCACACCACACATTAGTGCACCACCCCCTTTGACGACTGATGTGACGTAACCATATAGGATTTTCTGTGGTCCAGTAACCTGTCTGTGTTCATATTGACAGTTCACTGCACCATAATTTGTGAATCTGGAGTCCTCAGGAAACACAACATTTTGTAAGGCCTGCAGAGTGAAATTATTCAGGCCCATTCGCAAATTCCCTGACTGAAATCGTTGCCATGCAGATCCTACGTTTGCGACAGGTGGTACTGGTAAAACTTCTAATCGTGCACTCTTCGCGAGACATATGTAAGGCTGAAATTTATCGTAATCTTACACGAGGAGTGTAGTTTATAACACACAAACCGAAACCGATCCTTAAGCTCACTCATTCAAGCCTTCAACACTTACCTATCAGCTGCATCTTCGTCTCCCAGATCCTGTATCAACACGTCTCCCATGGTATTATCCTTCCATCTCTTTCTTCGGCTTCTCCATCGATAACTGCTTTATTACCATGTTCTCTCCTCTCGTCCTCACATATCCGTACCACACAAGTCTTTTAGTTTTCACACTCGCTACGAAGTCAGGTAGTGGATACAATTGTCTGAGTTCTCTGTTTTTCCTTAATCCAAAAAATGTTCAAATGTGTGTGAATTCCTGAGGGACCAAACTGCTGAGGCCATCGGTTCCTAGACTCATACACGACTTAAACTAACTTACGCTAAGAACAACACACACACCCATGCCCGAGGGAGGACTCGGGCCTCCGGCGGGAGGAGCCGCGCAATCCGTGACATGGCGCCTCAAACCGTGCGGCCACTCCGCACGGCTTTCCTTAGTCTCCACTGTTCTTTTTCTTTCACAGGTCCATAGATATTTTTCTCAGTACTTCATTTTCATAAGTGATGAGTTGTTTCTGTGCTTGTTTTTTTAGGATCCATATTTTGCTGGAGTAGCACACTATTGGTTTGATTATGGTCTGATATATACTTATTTTTGCCTGCCTGGATAGTAACTTAGGTCTTGTAATGTTATGTGTAGCTCCTAGATATCTTACCCCCGCTTGAATTTCCGTTATGATCTCTTCCTCTATAAGGTTTCGTTGGTTGATGTTGGCATTGAGGTACGTGAATGATTCTGTCATCTGTATTGTTAGGTTCCTGAATGTGAGATGGTTTGGTCCTAACTGAGCTCTTCTTCCTTTTACCATGAACTTTGTTTTATTTTCATTTATACTTACACCTAATTTCTTAGCTTCTTCCATCAGTACAGTTCCCATTTTCTCCAGGTCTTCCATGTTCCTTCCTCTCACCACAATATCATCCGGTTCAAACCCGCGTCCGGCCATCCTGATTTAGGTTTTCGTGATTTCCCTAAATCGCTTCAGGTGAATGCCGGGATGGTTCCTTCGAAAGGGCACTGCCAATTTCCTTCGCCATCGCTCCCCAATCCGAGCTTGTGCTCCGTCTCTAATGACCTTGTTGTCGACGGGACGTCAAACACTAATCTCGTCCTTCTCCTCCTCCACAATATCATCTGCGAAAGCCAGATCATTTATCTTTTTCTCTGAACCGTGATTTATTTTCAAAGAATATTCTTAAGAATTTATTTTATTTACTAGCTATTCATCAAGAACATTAACTCAATTAATCACACTATGTAAGCATGGAAGTAGTTGCCAGGGAGTAACTGATGAAATCATAGCCAAATTCCTTTTAACAAATGGGAATTTTATTCACTTTAATAGTGCCCAAAAGCATTTTTTAAAGGAAACGGATTTAAAATTATAATCAAAAAACACCCTCTAAATATCAAAGTTACAATTTATTCAGAGGCAGAAAGAAACAAGTTTTGACTGTATGAGCTTTCGGGCAGAGAACCTTGCTGCTCCCTTTTGACACGGCCGTAGTTACGACCGCTCACAACAGCCTCTGAAAGACTACACTGTGCAAATCTGCAACACTCCAAATAACTTTAAACTAAGAGTTTTAACAATTTACACAAGCACAAAAACTACGTACCCCCCCCCCCCCATGGGAGGTATGGAAATGGTACAAAACACTAACAGTTAAAAAATTAACCTTGCCACCGAAGGTGCAACTTGATTTTGAACGGTGAAAGGGTGGCAACTTTATATACTAAAATGATCATTTAAAAGCCCATGAAATGCAATCTTATATAAAATTCTACAAGGTTAGCCAAACAATAGTTAAGATGCTCTACAGTACACAGATACCGCCTTTCAAGATCATAGGCAATAATATCCAAGTTTCGAAAGATCAAAACATATTTCAGGTATTAGACCGTTACACTCCAAGCAATAAATTCGTTAGCACACCAAATCCGACAAACATGACAGAGGAAGCTACTAACGTACGGTAGATAGATAGGGAGATTACCGAAAAACCTGAGCCGCAGGTTTCACTAACCCGTCCCTACTCCACAAGGGAAAAACGGACCACCCAATTTATAAACAACCACCCTCCCGCGGGTGGGCAAACGGAGAAGAATGGTGGGACGACCCCAAAGCAAAACGGCTGGTGACCTCACCAAGAAAACAAGTAGAATTTAACAAGAGCAAATCAAACAAGGTTTCACCAATCACTTTACTTCTAACAAACTGCGATTTCTCGAGAAGACCTGGCGCAGCACCCCCAAATCGCTCTCCCGAACCGTCCGCTGCCAGCCACTTCAACGGACGCAGGAAGGCGCGCCGATCTCCCGTCTCACGGCGTCGCTGCTCGCACCGGCCAGACTGATGTCGTGGGTTGACTCCTGTTGCTCTCGTGTCGACCGCGAAGTCACTACCCCACGCTATACGCCGCGGCCCCCTGGACTCACGTGGCGACCTCACATGCGCCGACGCTCAAGACGGACAAGTCATCTCGTGTCTCAGTGCGCGACCGACCAACCGATCGATCCAACCTCCTACGACCATTGCCTGAGCAAACTCGAGCAGACTGGCGGCCTAACGCGCAGACTCGGATGCAGGAACTAAGCCCCGACATGGCGACAATTCGCTGAGTTTTCTTACTGGCGGAGTGGAAAGACTCTCATTTTGCCGGCTTTAAAGGTTGATCCGAACGACAGACATACTAGCACTCCGAACGACAGACAAACACTAACTGCCTAACAAACGCGGACGAGAGTCAGACTAACAAACTGGGGACGAGAGACTGACCCAGACTGACCCCTAGTGGATTTTTTTTTTTTTTCTTTATTGTGATTTTAACACCTTATACAAAGGCGGGCTGGCAGCAGCACAATACGCCGCTCTTCAGCCTTGAGTGTTACAACAAGTAGTACAGAAAGGTGGCACAGAGTAGACAGTAATAACGGTGGGCAAAAAAAATGTAGACACTAAAAATCGAAAAAACATGTAGCCGTTCACGCTGGACGAGAAACATCACTAACACTGGGCGACACGATGCACAGAACATGGATGATGGCGACGGCACGTGAACGGTGGGGGCGTGACGGCGAACAACACTACACACAAACGAAGGCACACACACGAAACACTGACGGCGATGATCTCCGGCGCGCGAATGTTCACTGAGCGTGTACGAGTCCGGGGACCTGCCAAGAGAGGAGGTGGAGGAGGAGGAATGGGAAGGGGAATGGGAGAGGGGGGAGCAGAGATGCCATGGGCAAAGGAGAGAGGGGGAGGGAGGAAGGGGGAGGGGAAGCCCGGTGGAGAGGGGAGGAGGGAGGGGGGATAGGAAAGAGGAGGGAAGGGAAGGGAGGGAGGGAGGGTGCCTAAAGGAGAGGACATAGGAGGTAGGGGGGAGGATCAAAGTTGATAAGAGGGGTAGATGGAGGGGACGAGGACATCATCAGGGAGGGGGAGCTGGCGGAAGCCACCTTGGGAGAGGGTAAGGAGGGTGGAGAGATGGAGACCGGGTGGGACGTGGGAATACAGGCGCGGCAGCAGGCGGGGGTGGGAGAGGATCGGGGAAACGAGCGGGTGAGGAGGATCAAGTTTACGTGAGGTGTACAGGATACGTATCCTTTCAAGGAAAAGGAGGAGGTGGGGGAAGGGGATGAGATCATACAGGATCCGCGTGGGGGAGGGGAGACGGATGCGATAGGCAAGGCGGAGAGCATGGCGTTCAAGGATTTGGAGGGATTTATAGAAGGTAGGGGGGGCGGAGATCCAGGCTGGATGGGCGTAACAAAGGATAGGGCGGATGAGGGATTTATAGGTGTGGAGGATTGTGGAGGGGTCCAGACCCCACGTGCGGCCGGAAAGGAGCTTGAGGAGACGGAGTCGGGAACATGCCTTGGCTTGGATTGTCTGGAGATGGGGAGTCCAGGAGAGGCGACGGTCGAGGGTGACGCCAAGGTACTTAAGGGTGGGAGTGAGGGCGATAGGACGGCCATAGACGGTGAGATAGAAATCAAGGAGGCGGAAGGAAGGGGTGGTTTTGCCTACAATGATCGCCTGGGTTTTGGAGGGATTGACCTTGAGCAACCACTGGTTGCACCAAGCGGTGAACCAGTCAAAATGGGATTCGAGAAGGCGTTGGGATCGCTGTAGGGTGGGGGCAAGGGCAAGGAGGGCGGTGTCATCGGCAAATTGGAGAAGGTGGACGGGGGTGACGGCGGCGGCATGTCCGCCGTGTACAACAGGTACAGAAGGGGGGAGAGGACGGAGCCTTGGGGCACACCGGCGGAGGGGAAAAAGGTGTAGGAATCGGTGTTATGGATGGTGACATAGGAAGGACGGCGGGAGAGAAAGGAGCCGATCAGACGGATGTAGTTAATGGGAAGGGCGAAGGTTTGGAGCTTGAAGAGGAGACCGGAATGCCATACGCGGTCATATGCACGTTCGAGGTCCAGGGAGAGGAAGATTGCGGAGCGGCGGGAATTAAGCTGTTCGGAAAGGAGATGAGTGAGGTGAAGGTGAGGTGAAGGTCGTCGGAAGAGAAGGACGGCCGAAAGCCACACTGGGTGACGGGAAGGAGGCGGTGCTGGCGGAGATGCTGGTGGATGCGACGGGTGAGGATAGATTCCAGGACCTTGCTGAAGACCGAGGTAAGGCTGATGGGACGGTAGGAGGAGACGGCGGACGGCGGTTTGCCAGGTTTAAGGAACATGAGGATACGGGAGGCTTTCCACAGGTCGGGGTAGTAACCGGTGGACAGGACTACATTGTAGAGCCTGGCCAGGGTGGAGAGGAAAGAGACAGGAGCTTCACGAAGGTGACAGTAGGTGACACGATCGTGACCAGGAGCGGTGTTGCGTTTGGTGCGGAGTGTAACAATGAGATCCTGTGTAGTGATAGGGGCATTGAGTTCCGTGTGTGGAATGTTGTCCAAGTACTGGAAACCAGGAGCGAGGGGAGGGACAGAGGTGTCAGTTCGATCGCGGATATCCGGGAAGAGGGAGTAATCGAAATGGGGATCGTCGGGGATGGAGAAGACATCGGAGAGGTAGGAGGCAAAGTGATTGGCCTTACTAAGGGTGTCAGGGAAGGGGTGATCATCGTGGAGAAGAGGGTAGTAGGGGGAGGGTTTAGTTCCGGTAAGGCGACGGAAGGCCGACCAGAACTTGGACGAGTTGATTGGTAGGGTTGCATTTAAACGGGTGCATGTCTGTCGCCAGTCCCGGCGTTTCTTAGCCGCGAGCAAATTACGAACGTGTCGCTGGAGTTGCCGGTGGCGTCGTAGTGTGTCCGGGTCACGCGTGCGGAGGAAGGCACGGTAGAGACGACGGGGTTCACGGAGGAGGAGAACGGCCTGTGGGGGTAAGGTAGGACGGTGGGGGTGGATGGCGACAGTAGGAACGTGGGCCTCCACGGCCTCAGACAAGGTCTGCTGGAGAAAGGAGGCGGCATGGGTGACATCGTCAGGGTGGTGGTAGGTGAGAGGGTGGCTATCGACCTGGGTGGAAAGGGTATCCCGGTAGGCATTCCAGTCGGCTCGGGAATAGTCGTGGACATACTTAGGGGGAGGGTCAGTACGAGGGTCGGGGCGAGGGCGACGACCGTCTGAAACGGTGAGGAGGACAGGGAGATGGTCGCTACCAATAGGCTCCAGGACATCCACCGTTACGCGGCCAAGGAGGTTGGGGGAGGAGAGGATAACATCAGGAGTGGAGTTGGATTCAGGATGGGTATGCCGGGGGATGGGGACGAGGCCACCTTAAAGGGTGGAGAGGAACCGATGCCATCGCCGTAACTGGGCAGCGGAACGACTATGGATGTTGAGGTCGGCGGCGATCACGTAGGAGGAAAAGGTACGATCGACGTGGGAGAGGAAGTCGAAGGTAATAGGAGCGTTGGGGCGGACATAGATGGTGGCGCAGGTAACGGTAAGGCCGGGGAAGAAGAGACTAAGGATCAGGTGTTCGGTGGGGTCGGGAAGGAGAGGTTGGAGCCAAACGGGGATCTGGCGGTGGTGACCAATGGCAACTCCGCCACGCGCAATTGGGAGGGGATTATCGGAGCGGTGGAGGAGGTAGGGCGAAGTGTGAATGGTGTGGTGGGGTTGGAGGAAGGTTTCATTAAGGAGGAAGGCATCCACGCGGTGGGTGGCAAGGGTGTGCAGGAAGAGGTTCCTGTTGGCGGGTAGGGAGCGGATGTTGTAGAAAAGGATACATTGCTGTCGCGCCATGATAGGGATTTAGACGAGGGTGTCGAGGCGGGAGAAGGTGAAATGGGCCTGGTTGTTGGAGTAGGTGGCGTACATCTTGAGTTGGAATATGGAACGGGCGGCGAGGGAGATCTGTTGGAGGGTGTGAGGGCGCTTAAAGGGATGAACATTCTGGAGGACGATGGTAAGGAACCTGATGATGTCCTCAGCGGTGGGGGGGGGGGGGGGACGAAGGGAATTGCCAGGAGGGGTGGGGGCGTCCAGGGGACGGACAGGGACGGTGAGTTCAGGAGTGGTTGGAGGGGGTCGGGCTTTACACTTTTGGGAGTAGGTGGGATGGGGGAGATTGCAGGTATTGCAGGAAGGAGGGGATTGGAGGTTAGGGCACTGCCTGAGGAAGTGCGCTTGCCGACAATGCGGGCAGGTGGGGGCCTCGCGGCACTCAGCTGTGGGGTGCGCGTTATAGCGCAGACACCTCTGGCAGCGCAGGGATTGAGGAGGGGAACGGGAGGGGTCGACCTTGTACCGCTGGTTAAAAAGGAGGGCACCTTCCTTCAGGAGACGGTCAATGGAAGGGGCGTGCTCAGAAAAAACCCGCATAAGGCGGGTGGGGCCGGCAGCGTTATGTATGCGGCGAACCGCTCGCACCTCCAAATGGGGATGCGCCTGGAGCTCCGCCAACACCTCCTCCTCCGTGATCACTGGACTAAGCCGAGTGATCACGGCGGTGAGAGTTGGCGGGCGACGCGGAGGTTGGGGTTGGTGGGAGAGAGGTGGTGAAGGAGCTGGGGTGAGAGAGGCACGAGGGCCAAAGCGGGTGACAGGGATGCGGGAAAGGAGGTAGGTGTGGAGGGTTGGGCTGGGGGAGGAGATGAGGACCGAATCGCGGTGAGGAGTGAGGAGGGAGATGGGGGCACCAGGACAATGCTGGCGAAGGAAGAGGGTGAGGTTCCGGGCTTCAAGGAGAGAGGGATCAGGACGGGAGAGGAGGTAGCGGTAGGAGGAAGGGAGAGAGAAGGAGGATGAGGGGGCAGGGACAGGCGGGGAGACTTCCATGGCATCATGGGTGGGGGAAGGAGGACGAGGCGCAGCCTTTTTGGAAGCAGAGGAAGCAGGAGTGCCACAGGGGCGCTTGACGGCGGAGGAGGAGGTGTGGGGGACGGGAACAACGGGAAGGTGGCGGGGAGGGGCAGGTCCCGGGGCCGGAGTCGGCGCTGGAGATGGTGACGGTGACGGTGAAGGCGAAGGCGACGGCGGCGATGACGATGATGGTGGCAGTGGCGGCGGTGATGGCGAAGGTGACGGGGAGAGCTGGGCGTGGGCAGTGGCCCGACAGGCCACCACCCGAGCCGGAGCTGCAGTGACAGGCTGGGGGAGTGGGGGGAAGGGATCAGAACGAGAGGAGCGGGAGGAAGAAGCGGGAGAGGGGGCAACAAAGATAGAGGGTGAAGGGAGAGTGAGGAGAGGCGGAATGGAAGGAGGGGGTTGGGACTGGGCACACCAAGTTATAGTGGTGGAGGCGGCGGAAGGGGAGGTATAGACAAGGGCGGTGGTGGTAGTAGTGACAGTCGTGGTGGGGGCGGACATGGCGGGAGAGAGAAACAAGAACGAACAGAACGAAGAGGAAAGGACAGAAACTGGGGACAGACAAAGACGAAGACGGATGAAGACGAAGACGGCCGTAGACCAGGGTCAGGACGGCGGCGATACCGGATGGCGGCGGCGGCGGCGGGCACCGGCTGGCGGCGGCGGCGGCGGCGAGCCCCGGCAGGCGGCGGCGGCGGCGGCGGCGGCGGCGGCGGCGGCGAGCACCGGCAGGCGGCGACCAGGCGGGGGCGGCGAGCCCCGGCAGGCGGCGACGGCGGCGACGGCGGCGGCGGCGGCGGCGGCGAGGACCGGAAGGCGGCGACCAAGCGGCGGCGGCGGCGGCGGCGAGCACCGGCAGGCAGTATGGACGGCAAGCAGACGACAGGGCAGGGAACTTCCACGTCGAAGGTGCACCCTGAGAGTAGCCCAGGCAGTGAAACTCTTCGATGAAGAAGAGAGGGAATCCAACCCTCGAATGCATGCCCTAGTGGACTCATAGCGCCCCTTAAATGCACGTGAACAGGCAACCTTTCCCCTTTCCCACCAGAGGGAGACACCAAAGCTGCGATTGCCACAGCGGCGCCACCGCCAGAAACGGAGGGCGACTGCTTCACACAACGCGCTGCGGCGCGCTCTTCAAAACAGCATTTTTTACCACGCCTCATTCCCTATGGTGACGCCTGCACATTCTAGTGTTACTCTCCTCAGGATGTCGTTGAGTTCCAAATTGAACAGTGTTGGTGATATTAAATCTCCCTGCCTCACTGATGTTTTTACTTCAAATGTTTCTGAGAATTCCCCCTCCCCCCTCTCTCTCCTGTACTTTCACTCTACACTTTGATTCTATCACACACATTTCAGTTGTCTGGTATGCCATACTCTGTCATCATACTCCATATCTCCTCTCTCACTATGCTGTCATAAGCTTTATTGAAGTCAATAAACATACAGAAGGTATCCTGTTGTGGTTCCAGTTATTGTCTAGTATCTGGTATCTAGTGTATAAAACTGAAACAAACACTTCCATACCAGCACTTCTTAATGATCGTACATTAGCGCCGTGCCTTCTCAGACATCTTGTTTCTCGAAGTCGTTATTCAGCACGTAAGAACGCAATTCCTGAAGGAACTCTGGGAGCAGGATATCTCACGCCATTAGCCATGACTGCTTCATTAACATCGTGTCGGTAACCATCAGTAACATGTTACTGTACATGGTGGATGTGTCTGTCACATTAGTTCCACATGAATATCCACGGCAGACCGAAACTCGTTTGCTTGTGTATTCTGAGCTGCCCTGTACAGGACAGAGTAAAGAAGCAATTTAAAAACTTGCCGAACATACCTGCAAACAGTTCATCGAGGAAGCTTGTCGCTCTGTGACGCCAGCAGCTTTACATCTTGTCCGTGGGCCATTTAAAAAGCAACTGAGATGTGAATCCGCCAAAAGGGACACTCATTCGAACACTCCAGTTTAGTGGACATTCTGCCACCAGTACTACTTGGCCCTGTATACACCTACATTGTCATAACTGAAACCTGAATTGTTTTATATAAACTGACTTACAGTATATATATTGATTTGAATCACATCGTCTAGTGGTTTCTTAACCCAAGCTCATAGTTTTGGGTGTCCTTCCCTTGGTCACAATTTCAATTCTTTTGTAACCGACCGAGCTGCGTTCATTGCACAACTGAGTACGTTTGTATCTTTTCTTGCAATATATGAGGTGAACTTGGCGGTGCACGAATCTGAGAGATGCAGAACAGGTGGAGCAAAAAGTTCATCCGCTGCTCATAATCACTTGTCTAATCAGAAGTATTTTCAATTTGAGGCCCTAATTGTGTCAGTAAATTCATGTTCTTTTCAAAGAAAGAGTTAAGTGCACGTGACGTCCAGTGCTCGATTTTACATAATGTAAGGGTGTCCGGATGTTTTCACCAGCTTGTGAAAATCGATAGCTCCAACTCTGCTGAAGGCCGACACAATACTAATAGCGTTATGAAAACTAGAGTGATAAAATTTTGTTATCATACTTTTAGGAAACTCAGCCAACTTTAAGTTGTTTATGTATATTTTTTAGATAACCCAGTAGACTGTAAATCACCGGCAACTGTAACATCCATCAATATCTAGAAATAACAACGCATATTCACTAAAAAATCGTATAAATTTTTTTAGTGTGTATTGCATATTCTTCGTGCCGGCGATCTGAATTAAGGCGTCCGCATAGCAGCTGCCACACATTTGGGCGCAGATCGCCAGCTAGTTTCTAGGTCAGTGGTTCCCGACCTCTCCCAGACCACTACCCCTGACTTCAATGAGTCATTAGCAAGTACCTCCCCCCTTCCCCACCCCTGCCATCTGTTCCATTCCATCCTCCTCCACACTATCACCAACTTTAACACCTAGCTAAACTGTAGAATGAAAGACTTGTCTTGGAACACTTTTGTTTTTAAAATGATGAAAGATGAACGATATTTAATTTGTGTGTGTTTGCGTGCGTGTGTGTTAGAAAAAAGGACAAAGGAATTCCTGGTGCATCGCAAGTACTACCCACATCTCCTTCCAGAAAAGAAAGCTAACTTTCCAGACTGAAGGTAGACACTTGTTACAAAACATGCTTCCCCTCCATTATTACTATCTACTGCTGCACTTGCTTGACCTGCACACCACAGCCCTATTTAAAATCAAACAAGTTCAGATGTGTGCACTATACTTACTGTTCGTAAATATCTTCATAGCTGCGCTCCTTACTTATGAACTAGCATAAATTGGGCGACATCACGCTGTTAATACTTTACGCCTGACCACAGCCGCTAATAGTAATAGTAATAGTAATAATAATAATAATAATACTGTGTACAGCGCTGTAATAGACCTTGTGTATTTACTGCTGTGTCAAGCTGACAGTTAATTCATTTATCTGTTTGTAATGGTGCAATTTCTGGACTACTGCAAGTACTATCTACAACTTGGAGAAGACAGTTTCATGGGATATTTATCATTTGTTACGTATATGTCTGACTTTTATCATCAGCGATCTACGGGACAAAGCACGACATATGTCTGTCTATAGTGGTTGGACTACGTGAGGAACCCATAACCTCCACCGCATTAATGTTACTAACTGAGAAAAAGCAATTATTGGTAACTTACATTATCAGTTTAAGAGTCTTACAAAATTGTGGTAACAGTAATGATCTTTTGAAAATGTGGCGAACACGTGGTGGACGGCCGAGGCAAGGAGCACCCTGCCGGCACTGTCACTTTTTTGCAAGTAAGGCCTCCCTGTTTATAGCGGAAGTAGTGTGGTGCGGCTCGGGCATAACAGGGCAAGGTGTTAAGGGTATGTGTGGCCACGTCACTGATCTACAGTTCTTTAACATATGGTTTCCGCATGATTTATTGAATTATCTGTTCGACAGCAGTGGTATGACAGTAGTGTAGGGGGTCTTTGACACAAGAGGCAGATAACCGGTTACTGAATGAATACCGTTCATTATGCTAAACTGGTTGGTTTTGCGTCGCACCTTGGGTCTGCTATCCGTTTAGTCTAGCGTCGTCGCGGTAGTTGCTGTTAGCTCTCTATAGACACGCTCTGGTCGATGGAGTTGCAGGTGGTGCTCAGTTTGGATTTTGTACAGGGCTGCCGCAACTGCGAGCTCCTTGGCTGTTATGGCGAGTGTTCACTTGCTTAGGGAAATTATCTTATGGTGAAAAGAGGTGCCGTAGGGTGTGCAGCGACCAGGACTGGTATTCTGTGGAAGCTTCTGGACAGCAGACGTTACAAATAAATTATGAGCTTTGTCTGGTCGGCTATGTGCACCTTCGACAGGCGCGGAGCAAGGTCAGTGTCGTCTGTCTCTGATGCCAACTGCTTGCACGGAAGAGCGGCCCACGTGAGTTCCTGCACCGTCATCACGGGGTATTGCTGTTATTCTGTGTCACTGACATGAGGATAACAGCAAGCCGTGGGTCGTCACTTCTCCGTTTCTCTCTGTCTGTGCTTATTGCTATAGGAGCTCTTCACTTGACGTTTTATACTCCTGAGGCGGGACGTGATTACAGGTTTATGCATGAGTGTTGATCGAGCAAGATTAAATTTGCGTTTCTTGCTCGGACTTGTCTCTCCAGCACCACACGCGAGGTAAAAGCGGAGGATTGTGCCGTTAACGTCATTGCCTGTGAAAGTATTACATGCCATATATATTCTGGTGAAATACAGCAGGAAGAGTACTGGCAGTTTGTCACATTCAGTGTAAGCAAAGAACCAAAGATTTCATAATTTGAGATAAGGCACAAATGGCGTGGTTCAAATGGCTCTGAGCTCTATGGGACTCAACTTCTGAGGTCATTAGTCCCCTAGAACTTAGAACTAATTAAACCTAACTAACCTAAGGACATCACACACGTCCATGCCCGAGGCAGGATTCGAACCTGCGACCGCAGCGGTCTCGCAGCTCCAGACTGCAGCGCCTAGAACCGCACGGCTACTTCGGCCGGCACAAATGGCGTGGCCTTTTGATATCAGTGCCAGTCAGTTTCTAATTAAAAGTGCAAATATAAGACATTTTCTTGCGCCCAATAGGGTTGCCCCCTAATTCTTAGCTAGATGTGGTGCACCACGTCTTTTAGGCTAGTTAGCTGCTCAATTATGAGTCGTAAACCTACCTCTGTTAAGCTGGCCTATTTCAAAATATATCCATCTTAATAAGCACTAAGCTACGCGAGATAAAAATTAGCTGGGCTGATCCTTCTGCATGTGGATAGCAAAGTTTGTAACACTGTACCTTTCAGATGGTGCAGTGGGTGCTCGTAGTTATCTGTTGTTTTGTCCTGTGGTGATCGATGACCAGATGTTTAACAGCTGTTTACGTGGTGTAAATTGCTAAGGTCTGTAAAATATGGTGTAATTTGTTATGGTGGGGCAATTCTCGTCGGCGAGAATAAATTGAATGCAACTTAATTAATTTTAAGATAGAAACCTGTTTTAAAAAGGCAAGTGTTGAAACTGATCATTTAAACTAAGATTTTATTGTCACACGACTAGTTGCGGCGGCACCCTGAGACCCTGTTTATGAAAGAACAATGACACAATGTCAACATTTGGAAAATAAAAAACTACAAAACAGCGAACACATAAATTTATGGTACTCTTATGTATTAGCTGAAGTAACCTTAAGGTAATATTCTACGAAGTATCAATACGGCAGATTTGTCAATGTTTCCATTTTTGCAATGGGTCTGCGGTCAGCCTGTACCAGGTTGTTTCACTTTTACCGTTAGGTTCTTGTATTACATAAGCACCTTTGGCATATGTCTTTAAACATTAATGAACAGTTTTAGTTGGATCATGTCTGATATTTGAAACCCTTTGTTAAATTTGTAAGTGTGGTATATTTCGTTGTTATAATGATTGGTTTGAAAGGAGCGAAAGTTGCTTTTTAGATGTCCATTGTTTTCGTATATGACGAGAGCCATGTGTTTTGTGACTGTGATTCAGGTTCATTCTGTGTCTGTGTTTTATAGGCTTATACGTTTCTGGACTAGAGCAGAAGAAAATGGAGGTATTGACATGTGTGCTCCATTGGTACTTCGTAGAATATTACCTTAAGGTTACTTCAGCTAATATACAACAGTACCATAAATTTAAGTGTTCGTTCTTTTATAGTTGTTTGTTTTCAAAGACTGGCATTGTGTTATTATTCTTTGATAAACAGGGCCTGAGGATGGCCGCAATGTGCCGACGAAACAAGTCGTGTGACATAATAAAGACTTTCTCCATATACAGCTGTGGTGGTACCTTTTCTCATATAACGTCTCTAGTCTTGTTGTGCTGTCTGTCGTATTTGAAGGGTGGTAACGTTGTAAAAGGGCCCTTGTTCTTATACTGATCCGTGGTGCCTGACGTTGTCTGTTAAGCTGACATGCTCGCATCTACGAAGTAGCATTCGATATTACAATCGCAAATGAATTCTTCAATAAAGGTTACTCTCCCAACTTAGTGAGTTGCTAAAATCCAGCCTTTCACTGCCAGCCACTAAAAACTGGGTCCAGTAGAAAAAGCAGACTTCATAAAGAGATTGATTGGAGGAATCATTAGGAAATGTAATTCTCCAGCACATTAGACAGTTTCTAGACCAAGCATTAGTAAAGCGAATGAAGAAAATCTAAACAACAGCGGCGCGCAACTTGCTATACGGAGAGCGTCACTGGTCCAACTCTAATGGTAAACGCTTCAGGAAACAATACATCATGCAGAAGCTTACAGTTCAAACTACGAGAACGTACGTTCCATGAGGAATGAGGCAGTACATATACACTGAAGAGCCAATGAAACTGTTATCGTGTAGGGCCCCCGCGAGCACGCAGAAGTGCCGCAACACGACGTAGCATGGACTCGACTAATGTGTGAAGAAGTGCTGGAGGGAACTGACCATGAATCCTGTAGGGCTGTCCATAAATCCGTTCCCCCCCTGGGGGCTCGCCATTCTTTGGTGAGTTCGTGCTTGGCTACCATAGGCCCCTGCCTATGGAGCACTTTTTCCTTTCTGTGCTGCATGTCTATCCTCTTTCTATTCTTTTTCCCCCTCCCTTGGGGAACATTTCTGGGGTATTCTCGGGAATGTTCTGCATTCTGTCGGTGACGTGCGAAGAGTCTCACCTTTGTTTTTCGCTCCCTTTTCCTTTCTTCGTTTACCTTGTCCTCTCATTCCTCCGCTTCGGCGTTTGACAATTCCTTTTTTTTATTCTTCCCCCCTGTGCGCTCCTGAAGGCCAGCTCACGGGTCTGACGCGTAACAGAGGACTGGGTAACACGTAATTCTTAGCTGCGGGTCGACAGGTAGGGTTCGCACGTACCCCCTGTTAACAGGCCAGGCCCAGGGAGGCCGTTTGGTCCCTCCGTCAGGTGCTCAGGAGGTGTGACCTAAGGTGGGTGCCCACAGTTGGAAGGAGTGCACCATCGGAGACGCTGGCAATCATGGGGGATTTCCTCATGATGAGTCAATCATCTTCCCATTCATCTTCTACAAAACGTAAACGCAACGAGACCCTTCCCGCTGCACCACGGTTCCTCATGGTCTCACTTACTGAAGATGGTCAGTCGTTCACCATGGTAAATCCGTTTATTATTCAGAAAGGTTTAGATGCAATAACTGGCCCTGTGAAATCCTGGACTTTGCTTTTCGAGACCACTTCAGATTCTCAAGCACAACAACTGCTTGCTGCCTCGCTTCTCCACAGTTACCCTGTTCGTGTCGAGACCCACAGAACTTTAAATTCTTCCCATCGTGTAATTTACACGAGCCTGCTCGACGGTCTAACCGAGGCCAAAATACAATATTACCTCTCTGATCGGGCTGTCATTACCAATCATCGTGTAATGAAAAGGGTAGATTCCTCCTTAGTGCCTTACTGCACTCTCTTTCTCACAATTGATAGAGTGGTGTTTCCATCCAAGCTCAAAGCAGGCCATGAAATTATCACCATCTGGCCATACATTCTGAACCTGATGTGCTGCTACCAGTGTCATCATTTTAACCACACTAGAACGTCTTGTCGACACACAGCCATATGTGTCACCTGTCGTAGGGATGCACACGAGGGCAGTTGTCCACCTCCTTCACCCCGTCTCTCAGGAGTGTCCAGTGATTCTTGAAGACTGGACTGTTCAAGAGATCCAGGTAAAGAAAAAGGTGCCTTATCCAGTTGCTCGCAAGTTACTGGCTAGTCGCAAACCCTGTGTTCTCCTGTCTGGTACCTATAGTTCTGTTGTTGTTACCCCCATGCGACTTCCAGTTCAGCTCTGAGGTCGTGAACCTTTGTCTACACTGATGACTCTCGGACTGACCATGGGGTCGGGTGTACCTTCATCATTGGCACCCCTGTCTTTCGATATCGGCATCTGGATCACTCCTCAGTGTTTACAACCGAGCTCTTTGCCATGTATCAGGCCACGGAGTACATCCGGCGACACAGCCTTTCCAGTTGTGTCTGCTCAGACTCA
The DNA here is from genome assembly GCF_021461385.2 of Schistocerca piceifrons. Lineage (NCBI taxonomy): Eukaryota > Metazoa > Arthropoda > Insecta > Orthoptera > Acrididae > Schistocerca > Schistocerca piceifrons. The sequence goes on along the minus strand of NC_060139.1, from coordinate 284,223,068 downwards.
CTCAGTGCCCTCCGAAGCCAATGTGCGCTGTACACTTCTCATCCCTTAGTGCAGCGGGTCAAGGCAAACTGTCACTTGCTCAGTGGAGCCAGTGTCATGTTTCTGTGGGTCCCTGGTCATGTCGATCTGCTAGGAAACGAGGCTACTGACGCTGCTGCCAGGTCTGCAGTCCTCATACCTCAGCCCGCAAGTACCTATATTCCCTCCAAAGATCTCTGTGTGGCCATCTGTCAGGAGATGGTGTCCCTTTGGCATCGCCAATGGTCCTCCCTCCACGAGAATAAACTTTGGCTCATTAAGGCTCTACCAGCGCCTTGGACGACCTCCTCTCGGCCCTCCCGCCGGGAGGAGATTCTTTAACTCATCTGCGTATTGGGCACTGCCTTTTTAGCCATCATCATTTGCTAAGTGGCGCTGCCGCATCATTTTGTACACATTGTGCCCAAATTTTAACTGTCCACTACTTCCTGCTGGAATGCTCTTTTTTTTAACGATTTACGTGTTTGCCGTCTGATTTATCAGCTTAGCGAATGACGCGCGGGCTGTCGACCGCGTTTTACTTTTTACCCGCCGAAGAAATATGGCGAAGGCCATTTAATTTTTAGTTTTGGACCTCCATTTCTGCATGGTGTTTTTTAGCCGTTTTTCCACGTGCCGGTTTTAAGCTGCCTCCTATTCTGTCCATTGGGACTGACGTATAGTCGTTTAACTCCTCTCTGCGATCTATAGTTTTTACTTGGGCGCGTACGACCCCTGCTGTTTTTTGCATCCTAAAGCAAACCAAAACAAAACATAAATCCGTAAGATTACGAGGGGGTGGAGATCTCTTCTGAACAGCATGTTGCAAGGTTCCTAGATATGCTCAATAATGTCCATATCTAGGGAGTTTGGTGGCTAGCGGAAGTGTTTAAACTCAGAAGAGTGTTTCTGGAACAATTCTGTAGCAATTCTGGACGTGTGGGGTGTCGCATCGTCCTGCTGGAATTGCGAAAATCCGTTGCAATGCACAAAGGACATGAATGGATGCAGGTGATCTGACAGAATGCTTGCGTACGTGTGACCTGTCAGAGTCGTATCTAGACGTATCAGGGATGCCATATCATTCCAACTGCAGACGCTCCAGACCATTACAAACCTCCACCAGCTGGAACAGCTCGCTGCTGACATGCTGGGTCCATGGGTTCATAAGGTTCTCTCCATACCCGTATATGTCCATCCGCTCGATACAATTTGAAGAGAGACTCGTCCGACCAGGCAACGTGTTCTAGTCATCAACAGTCCAATGTCGGAGTTGATGGGCCCAAGTGAGGTGTAAAGCTTTGTGTCGTGCAGTCACAAGGGTACACGAGTCGGCCTTTGGCTCCGGAAGCCCATATCGAAGATGTTTCATTGAATGGTTTGCACGCCGACACCTCTTGATGGCCCAGCAATGAAATCTGCAGCAATTTGCGGAAGGGTTGCACTTCTGTCGCGTTGAGCGATTCTCTTTAGTCGTCGTCGATCAGATTCTTGCAGGCTCTTTTTCCGGCAGCAGCGATATCGGAAATTTGATGCTTTATGGGATTCCTGATATTCACGATACATTCGTGAAATGGTTGTACGGAAAATTCCGCACTTCATCCCTACCTTGGAGATGGTGTGTCCTATCGCTCGTGCGCCGACTGTAACACCACGTTCATATCCACTTAAATCTTGATAACCTGCCATTGTAGGAGCAGTAACCGATCTAACAACTGTGCCAGACACTTGTTGTTTTACATAGCGTTACCGACCACAGCGCTGTATTCGGCCTGTTTACACATATCTGAATTTGTCGCTTCAGTGTACATCGTGAATTGATGGTGACGATAGAAGAAAGTGGGATTGGGGGGGGGGGGTTCATGCAGGGGCTTAAAAAAGCTGTTCTTTCGCGTTCCTAAATTAACAGGATACGAGGGCTACGGTAGTGACATCATAAATACAGCCCGCGAAATCTACTGATGTTCACTGCAGAGCGCAGCTGTAGCTACAGAAGAAACATTCGTGTTTTTTTCCACAGGTGGAAGAATGTTAGGCAGTGGCTGTCTGCTGCGTCAGAGGAGTACGGTTTCGCTGCAGCGCGTGTGGCGTGCGCTTCGGACAAGCGCAGTGCACGCTGATTTGCATCAGTACAATGGACAACGCGGCCGTCATACGGCACGGCGCAGACCGCCTGCTTCTGGAGGCTGCGCCAGACCCGCGTGGGCGGCACGCCCTCTGTCCCCACACGCAACTGCCTCTGGCTGCCTACTTTGCGTTTCTCGTCACGCCAGAGGGAGTCAAGGTGTAAGGTTGTCGTGGATCTCGGCTATAAATAAACTTTCTTTTTTGGGAGGGGGGAGGGAGATTATCTGTCTTCGGTTTGGTGCAGTGCTCCAAGAATTCCTCCCGTGTGCTAACCTCTTCATTTAGGAGTAGCACTTGGATCCAATTACCTCCACTATTTTTGGATATATTACCATCTTACCCTCGACAGTTCCATCAATTAGCATGAAAGTTATTCCCTGATGTGTTATCACATGCTTGTCGTCCTCTTCCTTCTTCTTGTCAATCTGCTCCCCATTTTCCATTATCAGCATTTCAGTACATCCACACGAAGTACGAAGAAGTAATAAATGGTTCAAATGGCTCTAAGCACTATGGGACTTAACATCTGAGGTCATCAGTTCCCTAGACTTAGAACTACTTAAACTTAGTTAACCTAAGGACATCCCACACATCCATGTCCGAGGCACGTTTCGAACCTGCGACCGTAGCAGCAGCGCGGTTTCGGAACGAAGCGCCTAGAACCGCTCGGCCACAGCGGCCGGCTCCAATTTTTAACATCCTTCTATAGCACTACATCACAGTAACTTCGATTCTAGTTTCTTCGGTTTTATTACAGTCCATGACTCACTTCCACAGTCCATGACTCACTTCCACACAAAGGTGTCTAGAATAGATTAAATTACGTTCAGTTTTCGTTCTATAGACCCAAAAAATAAGATGATTCTCTTGGGTGTGGAACATGTCAGAAAGTATAACATAAAGAAACATAAAACATTTGAGTATAATACTTACTACTCCGATGATAATTCGTCAGGTGATTCTCAAAATAAGTGAATACAACACAGTAAACTGGAACAGCTAACATTTACAGAATTAATACGCTGTCAGAATGAAACCTAATTATGTACTATTAATAAATTTATCATACACAAAATACCTAATCTTGACTTTTGTGACCAAATACTGTCAAAACTGAAATCTAACAGACATTTTTACTTAAGCTGGCCTAACAGTCTCTGTTAAGATATTCATCTATGGAGTAGAAGGAGTTACCTATCAAAAAGTCTTTAAATTCTGTTTAAACAGTGCTTTATCTGAAGCCAAGCTTTTAATGGTTGCTGGCAATTTATTGAAAATGTTTGTTCCTGAGTACTGGACACCTTTTTGGATCAAGGTAAGAGATTTTAGATCTTTACGTAGATTCTTCTTATTCCTAGTATTGATACTATGTATTGAGCTATTGCTTGGAAATAGAGATATATTACTTGCAACAGATTTCACTAAGGAATAAATATGCTTAGAAGCAGTGTTTAGAATACTATGTTCCTTGAACAGCTTTCTACATGATGTTCTTGAATTACATCACAAATTATTTTTATTATACGCTTTTGTACGATAAAACCTTTTGCTCGGTTTGATGAGTTACCCCAGAATATGATCCCGTATGACATAATAGAATGAAAGTAATCAAAGTATGCATTTTTTTTTATATTTATATATCCTTCACCTGACGTCATTTCCACTGCAAATACAGACTGGTTTAGGTGCTTAAGCAATTCCGTGGTATGCCCTTCCCAACTGAATTTATTATCGAGTTGTAATCCCACAAACTTAATACTGTCAACCTTTTCGATCTGCATGTCTTCATATTAATGTTAGTGAAAGTTTGATTAGCAGATGTTTCTAAATCTGCTCTTGACTTGCTACTTATTGCAATGTTTGTCTCATCTACAAACAAACAAACTTAGCATCTGGCAATGTAACAGACGAAAGGTCATTAAGGTACACAATAAAATGCAATGGACCCAAGATGGGACCTTGAGGAAAATCACATATAATTAATTCCCAATCAGATGAAAATTGACTGCCTACTGTACAGATATTTCGCAACGACCCCATTTGTTTCATGTTAGCTAGTCCTCCAAACGTATTCTCCCAGAAACTTTTTCCCCAAATAGAGCCTATGCCTGATACTAGTACACGTACACTTCTTTTGACCAGGAATGTCTTCCTTACCTGTCTGCTCTTTATGTCCTTTGTTTGTCTGTCACTTTATTTGCTTTCAAGCCAGCAGAATTAGTTTCTTCACTTCGTCTACTCCGTAATCCGAAAGTTTTAGTTTAATTCTTTTTACCAATCTCATTTCTGCTACTTCCTATCACTTTGCCTTTCAACAGGTTATTGTCAAACCATAGTGCGTCCTCTTTAGACTGTCCATGTCATGCAGCTCTTCCTCACTTTTGCTGAAAACAATGAAGTCATCAGCGAATGTTATCATTGCAAACATTTCACTTCTAATTTTAATTACACTCTCGAACATTTTTTCACTTTAGTGACTGCTTCTTCGTTGTTTAGATTGAACAACGAACCTGAAAGATTATACCCCTGTCTTATACCGTTTGTAACCCTACCACTTCGTTCTTGGTTTTCCATTCCTATTTTTCCTTTCGGTTCTTGTACATTACTTAAAAATAGTTTGAACTAGACCCCATACACCCATTCACCCATTTATTTGTGTGAAAGGGGAATACACTGTCTCTGCTGCCGTAGCCCATTAACGCCAAATTTCGCCGCACTGTCCTAATGGATATGTTCGTCGTATGTACTGTACTGATTTCTGCTGTTATTTCACGAATTACTTCTTGTCTTTTACCACTGACAACTCTACACTCTCAGTCGTTAAATGAAGGATGTCGGCCACTGCGTTGTCAATAGTGAGAGATATTGCCTGAAATCTGGTGTTCTCTACACATTCGTGACACTGTGGATTTCGGAATATTGAATTCCCTAACGATTTACGAAATGGAATGTCCAATGCATCCAGCCCCAAGTACCATTCCTCGTTCAGAGTATGTTAATTCCAGTCGTCGGGTCATAATCACGTTGGAAACATTTTCACATGAATCACATGAGTACAAATTACAGCTCCGCCAATGCACTGCCCTTTTGAAAAAAACGACATTTTGTCTATGGAATGCGTGATTGATTCTTTTGTAAAATTTTTTGTTTATTAATGGACGCAATCACATGTTTATGACACAGTCATAACCGGTGTCGGTCATATAATGACCATCTTCAGATTCTAAAACAATACAAAAGAAAATTTATATTAAAACCTAAAAATAAGAGCAATATTTAACTGCGCTTATTAGTAATCTAACTGAATTTATGCGAAGTACATACAGTTCATGCCTAAAGGTGGCATACACTGAACACAGGTTCATGCGTTGTCAAACTAGCTGTAAAATGTAAAACACTGATCTTATCTAGATATAAAAATTTTGTTAGAATTTGTTCACCCTCTTTGCGCTAGATGCGCGCGTCCTCTATAAGATAAATTTTTAAAAAGCTTAAAATATACAAATTTACTGTTAATATTTAGGTCAAATGTACATAAAATTTAAGATTGCAGAAGTGATCGTTATGTCAGTAAAATAACATTTCAGGACAAGGAGAAAACATTGCTATAGTTGAAAATAGTAGTAGCTCTTGTAGAGCGTACTTCTGACGCCCGATGGCGCTGAATTTCCGGCTATTGCCTGTTTATGCCGTTGTCTATTAGTACGACACGGGCAGGACGACGAGTGCAGTGCTCTGCTGCAGGTGGCTGGCACGCTCCTCCGCCTTAGAGGTTGTTCACATCTGCTGCGGCCCGCAATAGACAGTGCAATACTCGACCGCGGGAAGGCTCCATCCTCAGCTGAAGCACGCATGTAGTAAAAACGATTCGCTCAAATGAAAAGAACGCCGTAAATGTTGAAGTATGCTTCTGTTGCAAATTTATTCTGTTCATTGTGGAGTATGTAAGGTTCTCTGCGTCTCATAACATAAATCTCCAGTTGTTCTAAAATGTCTAATCGTTTACTTTTTGTAACTTCATGTAGAGTTTGAAATTGTTCGTCGATGTTACCAATATTATGATCCTCCTCTTGCATATGTAAGCCTAGTGCTGTCTTATTAGTGGGATACGTGTATTCTTTGAACCTTACATCAAAGGACGTGCCTGTCTGTCCGATATAGCTTTTTTCACATTCATGACATGATATTTTGTAGACCCCCGATTTACTATATTTATTACTTTTCCGTAGCAAGTTATGACTCACTAGCCTTTTTAAATTATCGGAAGTCCTAAATGCAATTTTAACCCCGTTTCTTCGAAATACACTCCTGGAAATTGAAATAAGAACACCGTGAATTCATTGTCCCAGGAAGGGGAAACTTTATTGACACATTCCTGGGGTCAGATACATCACATGACCACACTGACAGAACCACAGGCACATAGACACAGGCAACAGAGCATGCACAATGTCGGCACTAGTACAGTGTATATCCACCTTTCGCAGCAATGCAGGCTGCTATTCTCCCATGCAGACGATCGTAGAGATGCTGGATGTAGTCCTGTGGAACGGCTTGCCATGCCATTTCCACCTGGCGCCTCAGTTGGACCAGCGTTCGTGCTGGACGTGCAGACCGCGTGGGACGACGCTTCATCCAGTCCCAAACATGCTCAATGGGGGACAGATCCGGAGATCTTGCTGGCCAGGGTAGTTGACTTACACCTTCTAGAGCACGTTGGGTGGCACGGGATACATGCGGACGTGCATTGTCCTGTTGGAACAGCAAGTTCCCTTGCCGGTCTAGGAATGGTAGAACGATGGGTTCGATGACGGTTTGGATGTACCGTGCACTATTCAGTGTCCCCTCGACGATCACCAGTGGTGTACGGCCAGTGTAGGAGATCGCTCCCCACACCATGATGCCGGGTGTTGGCCCTGTGTGCCCCGGTCGTATGCAGTCCTGATTGTGGCGCTCACCTGCACGGCGCCAAACACGCATACGACCATCATTGGCACCAAGGCAGAAGCGACTCTCATCGCTGAAGACGACACGTCTCCATTCGTCTCTCCATTCACGCCTGTCGCGACACCACTGGAGGCGGGCTGCACGATGTTGGGGCGTGAGCGGAAGACGGCCTAACGGTGTGCGGGACCGTAGCCCAGCTTCATGGAGACGGTTGCGAATGGTCCTCGCCGATACCCCAGGAGCAACAGTGTCCCTAATTTGCTGGGAAGTGGCGGTGCGGTCCCCTGCGGCACTGCGTAGGATCCTACGGTCTTGGCGTGCATCCGTGCGTCGCTGCGGTCCGGTCCCAGGTCGACGGGCACGTGCACCTTCCGCCGACCACTGGCGACAACATCGATGTACTGTGGAGACCTCACGCCCCACGTGTTGAGCAATTCGGCGGTACGTCCACCCGGCCTCCCGCATGCCCACTATACGCCCTCGCTCAAAGTCCGTCAACTGCACATACGGTTCACGTCCACGCTGTCGCGGCATGCTACCAGTGTTAAAGACTGCGATGGAGCTCCGTATGCCACGGCAAACTGGCTGACACTGACGGCGGCGGTGCACAAATGCTGCGCAGCTAGCGCCATTCGACGGCCAACACCGCGGTTCCTGGTGTGTCCGCTGTGCCGTGCGTGTGATCATTGCTTGTACAGCCCTCTCGCAGTGTCCGGAGCAAGTATGGTGAGTCTGACACACCGGTGTCAATGTGTTCTTTTTTCCATTTCCAGGAGTGTATATTTTCGATTTTATCTGGTGTTTTCCCTATACAGGGTGTTACAAAAAGGTACGGCCAAACTTTCAGGAAACATTCCTCACACACAAATAAAGAAAAGATGTTATGTGGCCATGTGTCCGGAAGCGCTTAATTTCCATGTTAGAGCTCATTTTAGTTTCGTCAGTTTGTACTGTACTTCCTCGATTCACCGCCAGTTGGCCCAATTGAAGAAAGGTAATGTTGACTTCGGTGCTTGTGTTGACATGCGACTCATTGCTCTACACTACTAGCATCAAGTACATCAGTACGTAGCATCAACAGGTTAGTGTTCATCACGAACGTGGTTTTGCAGTCAGTGCAATGTTTACAAATGCGGAGTTGGCAGATGCCCATTTGATGTATGGATTAGCACGGGACAATAGCCGTGGCGCGGTACGTTTGCATCGAGACAAATTTCCAGAACGAAGGTGGCCCGACAGGAAGACGTTCGAAGCAATTGATCGGCGTCTTAGGGAGTACGGAACATTCCAGCCTATGACTCGCGACTGGGGAAGACCTAGAATGACGAGGACACCTGCAATGGACGAGGCAATTCTTCGTGCAGTTGACGATAACCCTAATGTCAGCGTCAGAGAAGTTGCTGCTGTACAAGGTAACGTTGACCACGATACTTTATGGAGAGTGCTACGGGAGAACCAGTTGTTTCTGTACCATGTACAGCGTGTGCAGGCACTATCAGCAGCTGATTGGCCTCCATGGTGCTTGTGTTGACATGCGACTCATTGCTCTACAGTACTAGCATCAAGTACATCAGTACGTAGCATCAACAGGTTAGTGTTCTGCGAATGGTTCATCCAACAACGTGTCAATCCTCATTTCAGTGCAAATGTTCTCTTTACGGATGAGGCTTCATTCCAACGTGATCAAATTGTAAATTTCACGATCAACATGTGTGGGCTGACGAGAATCCGCACGCAATTGTGCAATCACGTCATCAACACAGATTTTCTGTGAACGTTTGTTCAGGCATTGTAGGTGATGTCTTTATTGGTCCCCATGTTCTTCCAGCTACGCTCAATGGAGCACGTTGTCATGATTTTATACGGGATACTCTACTTGTGCTGCCAGAACATGTGCCTTTACAAGTACGACACAACATGTGGTTTATGCACGATGGAGCTCCTGCACATTTCAGTCGAAGTGTTCGTACGCTTCTCAACAACAGATTCGGTGACCGATGGATTGGTAGAGGCGGACCAATTCCATGGCCTCCACGCTCTCCTGACCTCAACCTCCCTGACTTTCATTTTTGGAGGCATTTGAAAGCTCTTGTCTACGCAACCCCGGTACCAAATGTAGAGACTCTTCGTGCTCGTATTGTGGACGGCTGTGATACAATACGCCATTCTCCAGGGCTGCATCAGCGCATCAGGGATTCAATGCGACGGAGGGTGGATGCATGTCACACTGGTACGTTCTGTTGCTGTGTGTTTCCATTCCATGATTAATGTGATTTGAAGAGAAGTAATAAAATGAGCTCTAACATGAAAAGTAAGCGATTCCGGACACATGTCCACATAACATATTTTCTTTCTTTGTGTGTGAGGAATGTTTCCTGAAAGTTTGGCGGTACTTTTTTTTGACACCCTGTATATTTCATAGTGGTGTACTTATCCTTTTCGGAAGTCAGTTTTTCCTGCCGTTTCTCGCTCCTTTTTATCTTCTTTTTAATTTTGCTGTGTATGGAGTTAACTATATCTGGATCATAATTATTTGCAAGGGCGACCTGTTTAATATGTCAAGCTCTTTTTTCACTTCAATTTTACATAATGGAAGTTTTACTATTCTGTGTAACATTGAATAAAAATATGTACTGCCATTTTATACCTTGTGTACATGATACTACTGGCATCTGTGTAAGTGCATATCGCTATTCCATGAGTTTTGTCACCTCATTGTAGAATGAGCAAGCAGGCTTCCACAACATCGGTAGCTGCGACAGTCCCTGCGGTGCAGGCGCCGGCACCTGCCAGTACCGGCCGGGGCGCCCAGAGCCGATGGCCGGCGGCCGGCCGCGGCGGACGAGCACAAAGTTGTGGCGGTCCTGCCACAATGTCTGCGCGTTCCGGATTTAGCGCGCGCCGGGACACAGAGCAGAGCCGGCAGGTTCTGCCGCTGGCCCGGTGGCCGCCTTGGCCGCAGGATGTTTACGTCGCGCGTCCTGCGCACCCTTGGGCCGCGGCACGTACTCTGCGCCGGCTTCCAGGAAGCGTCAACAAGTTGTCACGCGCCGCCCACCAAAGCGGCCGGCCGCCGCTAATATTAACGCCGCCCACCTCTCGCCCTCGCCGTGCAGACTAGGCGGCCCGCACCGCCGCAGCTGGGCCCCTAGCAAGTATCCGGGAGCTGCCGCGCTAATAGTCCGCCGTAACTCGCCGCCGCGTGCTTTCCCTAAACTGCATGCAGTAACAGCTGGCAGGCAGCCGGTTCCCTGCTCACACTCAAATAAAGTCGTCAGCTGCATTAAGCTACACACACACACACACACACTCATTAGTTCTCAGATGGATAGAGCGTCTGCCATATAAGCAGGAGATCCCGGGTTAGAGCCGCGGTCGGGGCACACATTTTCAACATGTCCCCAATGAAGTATATCAACGCATGGTTGGAGCCAGGGTGTCCATTTAATTATCGTTTCATTCTAGCAAAGCTGCATGGTCATCTACAACTGTTCTTTCGGGAACAGATACTACCGTCATAAATAGTTACATTAGTTCTTTATACGAGGGCCGTTCAATAAGTAATGACCCACATTTTTTTTAAAAAAAAAGTCATTAATATACATAGACAAACGTCACCCGCCAGGGTAGCCGAGAGCGCTAACGTGCTGCTCCCTGGAATCGAGTAGGCGCGCCAGTCCCGGATCGAATCCGCCCATCGGATTAACGACGAGGGCCTGGATGTGGTTTTTAGGCGGTTTTCCATATCCCACTAGGTGAATACCGGGCTGGACCCCACGTTCCACGGGCCCGAGTGGCCGAGCGGTTCTAGGCGCTACATTCCGGAACCGCGCGACCGCTACGGTCGCAGGTTCGAATCCTGCCTCGGGCATGGATGTGTGTGATGTCCTTAGGTTAGTTAGGTTTAAGCAGTTCTAAGTTCTAGGGGACTGATGACCATAGCTGTTAAGTCCCATAGTGCTCAGAGCCATTTGAACCATTTTTTATGACTCTTAAAAATAAATATGTTCTGCGAAAAAAAAGTGGAGCATTACTTATTGAACGACCCTCCTACTTTTATCTGGTACAGCTTGAAGGGGTGTACTGAAAACTGCGCCCAGTGAACTTTGCGCCCAAAGCGTATCGAGCAGGGAACCCCTTGGCCGGCAGGTAGGAGAGTTGAGGGACGCTACCTAGAGATTTCTGGGTTCGCATTTTCAAGCCATATTATAAAGAACGCTGTGAACCGAGAAGGTCAATGTTGAGTGTCGATTGACAGCTTCCTACAAGAATTCGATACACGTTGCAAAACCATTGCACGTATATCAGATGTCGTTTGAGTTCCTTGTCCTTGAGTAAAACATCGCCGGCCGGTGTGACCGAGCGCTTCTAGGCGCTTCAGTCTGGAACCGCGCGACCGCTACGGTCGCAGGTTCGAATCCTGCCTCGGGCATGGATGTATGTGATGTCCTTAGGTTAGTTAGATTTAAGTTGTTCTAAGTTCTAGGGGACTGATGACCTCAGATGTTAGGTCCCATAGTGCTCAGAGCCATTTGAACCATTTTTTCATTAAAACTCCAGGAATGAAACTTCCCATAATTCGACAAAAATCAGTTGCCAATTATTATGAGATACCTGAAGACGGTATCCTTGCAGAAATTTCGGAAATAAGAATTTTTCCCGAAACTCTTCCCATGTTTATGTTGTCGTTAAGATTTTTCTTAACTTTCTGTGTTTTTGCATAGCGCTGCGTAAGATAATTCTTTTTTTTCCGAAAGTCGAATTAATTAAGAATTATCTTCGGTCCACTGTGATTCAAGCACGACTAATTCAGCAGTTTATCAATAAAAATAGGCCAACTAAAGATATCGATTCTGAAGGCATGACAGAGTCTGCAGCCCAATAATGAAGAAATTCTAAGCTACGTGCTAGTCTTCTGTCACAAAGCAGATATTTAGTTACTTTTTCTGCTTCCTTAATAATCAATTTCATTGTGTTTTCAATGAGTTTTACATATTCGTTCTCAGCCACAAAAAATTGTTTGTGAGATACTTAACATTATACCCCGACTACTTTAACACACATATGAAAGACACTAGACGGCTAACAGGTCAAGGCAGCCGTCTAGTGTGACGGTAGCGGCGGTTTCATACAGTTCCTGGCACTAAGCGACCTCGCGACTGTCACTGTTTTTCGATGGAACATTTTACTCCAATTGACAAACATGTTATATTTTTACAGTTTAAATTTTATTCCTGTGATAATTTCAATTTGACAAGAGCATTTTTGCTCAGATGTGTCTCACCTATGGTGTGATTACAAGTAATCCTACGTAATTTTTATTCTGATGAAGACCGCCTTAGTGCTGTCGAAACCGTGACATATTTGACAACAATTTTATAGGTGGCTATACATACATTCTGTAATTAAGATAATACTCCTTGTTTTAATGGACAGATATGGTTCAACAAGCTGCCACAAGGTTTGAAAACTTGTGAACCAAAGCTGTTCCAAAGGATGTTAAAAGTCTTCTTAGTAAATAAATGTTTATATTCACTAAGCGAATTCTAATCTACTTGCCCTCTCTTGTAACACATAATATAATTAGAAAACTAAGACAAATGTACGTACCATTACTGGATGTCAGTGCTACCTATAGTAATCTACTCAACCTATATACGACGTTTGCAAAAGGCATCAACTTGATGGCCTATAAGCAAAAAAAAAGTAAATTAAATAATTAAATAAATAAATTAATTAAATAATTAAATAAGTAAATAAATTTTTCATGAAGACAGTGACCGACTTGTCTCACAGTGTGATATATGTGTTAGCATTTATGACGATTACTTTTGAAATAATAAACAGTTTGCTTACTTTTTTACCATCTGTCCCGTTTTGATTTGACTGTTCCCTATAAATGACTCACTATTTGTATGAAAATATTATGAGGGGCTTAATTACTCCTAGGGGTAGGGGTTGGGGGTGAGAAGAGGTGATATCTAAAAATGTTAGGTAACGGCCATTTTAAGATAAAATCGACAGTTTCGGGGTCGTTAGACTTATCGCTGACATTGACAATTAGGTTTCACCCTTAGAGTAGGGGTAGGAACGGCGATGGAGCTGCAGTTTCAAAGAGAGTCAGAAAATATCTTTGTAACGCCTAAAGGAATTTCTACCAAAATTTGTACATTTATAACTTGCTATTTGGAAACATTTACTGCGACAGTAACATACTCCTAGCACCAATATGTCTGAGGGTTTCGAGGGGAAAGGGCGTGACACGATTGTGCGATGGAACCACGCTTACTGTCAAAAAAAATGATGCCAAATGTCAGCGAAGTGACAGTTCTGAATGAGACGTCAAAAGAAGATGATGTGCTGCTTCCTCGTATTTTCATCATTCCCAATGACATGCCATATAATTGCAAACGACTGCAGTTCCTCGTTCGACTAGCATATTCAATGACCAACAACAAGGCGCAAGGTCAATGGATTCAAGTGTGTGCATTAAATTTGGAAAATCCATGCTTTTCACGTGGTCATTTATATATTTTATACGCACGAGTGGGACGATTATTATTATTACTTGTTACTGCAGAAGACACAAAGACCTCAAATATTGTAAATGGCAAAGCGCTTGAGCCAAGTTCTTCAAATTTAGTTTAATATTCAAAATTCTTTATTTTGTGCATTTAAATGCGTCTGCTTTGCGCAAGTGTTACTACCTAGAAAGAAAAGTGACATTTCAACGCATGGTGGGCACAGATAGTGTTCAATAAAACATCACCTTGACGAAAAATACCTGCAACAGTAATCGAAACATCACGCATCTGGGAAAATTCAGCCGAAGCTTGAGGAATATCAGTAAGAAAATGATCCCTGACACAACTACATAGGTTTCCACGACCGGTTTCATGATGATTATATGATTCTTCTGGGTGTTGTACCGCGTCGTAGCAATGTAATTATAAACTTAAAACCAACGTTTTGACCGTATTATAAAGGTCTTCCTCATGGCAAGACTTTCCCTGAGGAAGCCGTTGTAATATGGTTGAAAGGTTGATTTTAACTTTGTGATTGAAGTTTTATTAAATGACGCGGCACATCACCCAGAAGAATTTTGATCATCAAAATGTTCCCTGGTGCTGAATGTACGGGTGCAATATAGAATTAGTTTTCTCTCGGTGTGTGTGTGTGTGTGTGTGTGTGTGTTTGTGCAAGGGGTGGCGGTGGCGGTTTATGAGCTGGAGGTGGGGGGAGGGACATAAAAATCGTAAAAATTGGTTTCACTTTCAACGTTTGCGAGTTTTTAACTTTTAGAGACCCTCTTTGTCCTTTGTTGCTTTTGCATTTTTGCACTCCTTATTTCGTGGAGAGGAAGCGTAATGATTCCGATTGGAAACCTGCAAGCAAACTTGAATGAGCTTTGCAGAATGTTTCGCAGCCGTCCTCCAACAAAATTTGACACCTATTACGCAACTAGGCTTCAAAGGATCGACACTTCAGGACTGATTGAAGGATCTGTCAGGAACGTAGAAGGACGCCCGTAAATACCAGCTTCGCCTCCATTACGACGTTGTCGATAAGTGAGATGGAGATTTCCGTAGCGCAACAAACAAAACTCAGCGCTGAAAACATACCGTCTTGATGGGTCCCAGACGTGCTGTGTCTGATCGAAGTGTATCGCTATTTATGACCTAAATTCTGCATCATGAGAAAGGTTCTGACAGAAATTGGGTCGCAGACTTGTACTACATGCTACGTGAGCAGCTCCATGTTCCTGATGGTTTTCCTCTAGTGTCTTTGCTCGTACTGTCCGAAATGTGCGACAGAAGCAAACACGTCGTTCTTGACTCTAATAAACTGACGGTGAGTGTTATACGACTTTTACATAGCGAAATAAAAAAATGAAGCTGTGTTTGAGATCAGTGACGTACTGCACTTTTGTTCGATACACGAATTCTTTAACGTAATGGCAGAAAAGAAGTCGAGCGAAATGCTGTCTGGTCAATGGAGTGGTGGCAACGGAATTGGATCACAGCTTTCAGTCGACCGGGCTGAAAATATTTGATGTAGGAGAATACGAACATTCAGTCGACAGTCTGATGGTGAAACATCTTGTTGGAAAATGTTGATTGGTTGGTGATACAGTTCTGGCTCGCATATTCCGCCAAAAAGATCAGATAAACATGTATAATTGTTGATGTCTCATCGAAGAAAAGTGTCGCTTGAAGCGATTACACGTCATACCGCACTGCACATTCCCTTTTGGTCTCTATCGCTTGATTTCCGTAGTTACATGAGAGTTTTATGACCCCTAGATTGTCGCATTGTACATTTTCAGTTCTAGTGAAAGATGAAAGATTGAAACAAACTCGTGTAAAGAAATATTTGTTAAGCAGACATTTGTTCCAACATGTTAACTGCAAATTCTTTTCGTCTTGATTTAACATTTGCTTCCAATAAACTGCACTTTGCAAGTGTTCTATCGAACGATTTGTTGCAGGATGTTGTGCACTGTTGAACGTGGCAGCTGGCAGCAGTACAGCGAAGGCTTGCCTTACGCGATCGCTGTTTACCTCAGATGTTCTTGGTCGTCCACTCCAATCTTCATCGAACACTTTACGTCTCTCCATGACTTCCTTGCCCCTTGCACGAATTGACGAACGTGACGATGGATGTCTTGTGTAGTTCTGATGGCTAGCTGAGACTACAGGTCCGATTCTTTTCTTCAGTAAACCATGATACACACTGTGTTCCCTCTTGAGGATTATACATTTTGCAGAGAGTTTGTTTCATGGTATCCCGCGCCTGAAACACAAATAAAATGTAATTAAAAACTTGGGATGACCACTCAGTAGACAGTACAAATCTGATGAAGATACTGACAGATTTTGCAATACATTCTTGTACTTGTAAACTATATGTAAGTAATCTAGTAGATGACATCAGAAGATCCTCGGGTTGTTGGCAGCCGATGCTGCCATCTGAGTGAAGATTACAAAGCCAACACCAACAGACAGCAGCGAATTGCAGGAAGACCTGCAGAGGATCGTCGAACTGGTGCAAGGACAGCTGACCCTGAACGTAAATGTATGTGGTGTACTGGGCATAAACAGGTGGCAGAGACCCAGTGCTGTTCTATTACACTATTGGCGATACATCCCTGGAAACGGTAAGAATCGTACAGTGTGAGTGATTGACCATCAAGACGCGACGTGAAATGCAGTGAGCTCATGAAACTACCTGCCAGACAGGTTCACTGAATGCATCACAAGAAAATGTGTTCCACCTACAAAAAGAGTGGCTTACAGAACACCCCAGCCACCGATTTTTGAGGACTGCTCGGCAGTCCGGGAACGTCCCCAGGTACGATAACAGAAGAAATTGACAGAATCCAAAGAAGAGCGGCATGTTTGTTTAGTAAGCGCGGGAGCTTCTCGGAGACGCACAGCAAACTTGAGTGCAGACACCGCAAGACAGGAGTTGTGCAGCACGGAGATTTGTCCCATTAAAAGTCAGGGAGCCAAAGTACCAACAAGATTCAGGCAACGCATTACTTCTTCCCACATACTTCTCACGAAGTGATTACAAGAGAAAAATCAGTGAATTTAGGATGTCTAAATGATGGAACCATTTGAACCACCGTAACCTGAGAGTTTTATTCGTTTATAGTACCATGCACATAAATTTCAGTGACAGTCAATTTCGGTATTAGGTCGTCTTCAAGTGTGTGATATTGGTGATGTGTGCCTCACATTAAAAAAAAAAAAAAATAAAAAAAAACTTGATTCATATTGTGTGGGGACAGTCACTTCTTCCGACAACATGGGCCACAAATGTAATTTATATGCAGGTGCATTAAAGGAATAAAACTGACAGCCTACGATGATTGAAATGGTTCCATCATTTAAGGGGTTGTGGTCCAGTAATTTGAAGAATTTAGAGTCGAACCACGGACCTACGATGAGTTCTCCTTCCCATCCACCATACTCGAATGGAACAAGAAAGGCAAGAAACGATATTGGTACAACTAGTGCTCTCTGCCACACATCTGCTCAATAGGGAAAGCACACTAAATAGGAGGGTGCCGAGATCCATATTCATGACATTGATTAGACTTCTGGTGACGTATGCAGCTCCCGTCTGGGGACATGCAGCTCCTACACGCCAGCGCAGCCTGCAGGTTATACAGAACAAAGTGCAACGCATCATTAGCAACGCTCCACGCTACATTCGCACTGGGATCTTCACAATCAAACCGCCTTGATACCCTCAAGGAAGCATTCAAAAAACTAGCCACACCACTATACAAGGACTTGGGACATTCGAACAATCCTGTCATCTTTATTCTGGGAAACCGCGGTCAAAACCATAGGTGGAAGCATAAGCGGCCAAAGACACTGCTAGTTATGGCATAACCACCTATGGCGAGCTAACATACACTCACAAGCGACAACATCGGCAAGACCCTGCACATCAGCGATACTGACTTGATACGCCAGCTGCTATCAGTAGCTGACTAACAGCAGGGAAGCCGACAATCTCACTCACTAACGACATACAAACCGCCAACACTACCACACTCCCCCCTGCGGGTCCGGGTGTTAGAATAGGCCCAAGGTATTCCTGCCTGTCGTAAAAGGCGACTAAAAGGAGTCTCACACGTTTCAGCCTTTATGTGATGGTCCCCTGTAGGGTTTGACCTCCATTTTTCAAAATTTTCCCGAAGAGCGAGCCAATTGGGGAAGGGTGCCTAACATGGTACACAGTGTCCATCGTGCACTGAGACCTCTCGCATCCTTCATCAACGTGAATCTGCACTTTCGCTCATTCTCCAGCTCTTGGGCGAGGTCACCGTCCTGGGTGCGTTTTCCTCCATCCCCTGTGCAGTATCGCTTTCTGCACTGTCGACGATAATGGATTCCTTAGCTCGTTTGCTCCTGATATCCATCACAGTAGTCAGTCCATTGTCGTGGGGCCACCATGTACCCTGTTGGTTGTAGTTCCCTGACCGCACAGGCATTGTTCTGCTGATGCCTGTGCTGTTAACACCCCACGTATGCCAAGGAGTGGATGCCTGTCACCCTGTGGCATCAGGACTCCCAACAATGGCCATTCTGCCAGGTGAGCTTTGCTATGGCTTGGTGGCGCCCGTGGGGAGGGCCCCTGGGTGGAGTGGGTGGCACTAAGTTAGATGGCACGCCGTGAAGCATAGTACGTTATGCTTGCTGGTGGTCAAACACCAGCAGTCTCTAAGCACTCAAGGTATAACTTCAATGCTAAGAAATATGACCCCAAATTCCCCCCCCCCCCCTACCAACACAATGGGAGGAACGCCAGGCTAAGAATGGCAGCGATGCTTATTCAGCCCGGTAGCTCGTATGTACGAAAGTTGATGGGGAATCTTTCTTGTCAATGAAACCTCAGTTTTTTGTGGAGGACAAGTTTGGGGAGGTGGAGGGTTTGTTCAAAATGCAGCCAGGGTCATCTTGATCAAAATAGCATCCTCTGCCCAGTTATCGGCACTACTCGCCTGTGAGAAGCTGAGGGATGTTTCTGCTTCCATCACGCCCCATAAGAGCTTAAATATGGTCCAGGGTATCATATTTCACAGGGACCTTCTTTTGCAGTCTGACGATGAGCTGCACGTCAATTTAGAGTGGCAAGGTGTCCATTTCATCGGGCGCATCCACAGGGTTCCAAGGGACAATCAGGTACGAAAGTTGATGGGGAATCTTTCTTGTCAATGAAACCTCAGTTTTTTGTGGAGGACAAGTTTGGGGAGGTGGAGGGTTTGTTCAAAATGCAGCCAGGGTCATCTTGATCAAAATAGCATCCTCTGCCCAGTTATCGGCACTACTCGCCTGTGAGAAGCTGAGGGATGTTTCTGCTTCCATCACGCCCCATAAGAGCTTAAATATGGTCCAGGGTATCATATTTCACAGGGACCTTCTTTTGCAGTCTGACGATGAGCTGCACGTCAATTTAGAGTGGCAAGGTGTCCATTTCATCGGGCGCATCCACAGGGTTCCAAGGGACAATCAGGTTGCCATCTTGGCCTTCGAGGGTGACACATTACCCGAAAAGATCAAGGTGATGGTCTTCCACCGCGACATAAAGCCATATATCCCTCCCCCGATGCGGGAGTTTGGCCATATGTCTTCCCACTGTAGTTTCAGCGTCACCTGTCGGGATTGTGGACGTCCTTCACATCCCAATACTCCCTGTGCTCTGCCTCCCATCTGTGTCAACTGTGAGGAGCACCATTCGACTTGCTCGCCGGACTGCAGGGTTCTCCAGAAAGAAAGAAAAATAATGGAATACGAGACCCTGGACCGACTGACCTAGACTGAGGCTAAGAGAAAATATGAGAGACTACTTACTGTGCATATTACGTCAACCTACGCCGCCGCTACGAAAACAGTTCTACCATCTTCCGTTCCCCCACGTACAGTTTGCTCTCAGAGCTGTCAGACTCCACCTGCCCCCTTGATGGTGGGGGGCACTTCCCTCCCAGTCGCTCCTGCACAACCTACTTCAGGAGCAACACCCCCCCCCCCCAACCATCAGGGACGTCAATCCCCACTTCTCAAAGCTGACACCTGCCAGTGGCTGAAACAATCACAGGTAGCTGGTTGTAGGGCTTCACCGGCCTCCTCAGTCCCTGAATCAGTGAAGCCCTCACAGCTGGACAAACCTAAGGAGCAGCGAGATAAACCTAAAAAGAAAAAGACCCCCAAGAACCAAGGCACAAGCTCTGTGTCTGAGGATGAGGTGAAGATTCTGAGGACCTAGATCTCGTTGGGCCCTCAGACACAATGGATGTCGATCGCACAGGTACTCATCTGATGGCAGCAGGTGACCCTGAGGCGTAGTCTGCCTCATTGAGTGTTTCATGCCTTCCCTGTCTCATGATCACGTAATCCTCCAGTGGAACTGCGGCGGTTTCTTCCAACACCTGGCTGAGCTAAGGCAACTGTTAAGCTTTACACCTGTTTTCTGCATTGCCCTCCAGGAAACCTGGGGTCCCGGCAATGCAGACACCTGCCATCTGCGGCTGTAAGTCATGTTACAGGAGCCGTAGCGACTATAGTAGTGTTTCAGGTGGAGTTTGCGTCTATGTCCTGAACTCAGTATGAAGTGAACCTGTGCACCTTCAGACCCCTCTTAAAACTATGGCTGTCAGGATAAGGAAAAGAACAGGAAATAACTGTCTGCAACATATATCTCCCTCCAGATGGTGCAGTACCCCTGAACGTATTGGCTGCACTGATTGATCAACTCCCTAAACCTTTCCTACTTTTGGGAGATTTTGATGCGCATATCTCCTTGTGGGGTGGCGCCATGCTTACTGGCCGAGTTAGGGAGGTCGAAAATTTACTGTTACAACTCGATCTCTGCCTCTTAAATACAGGTGCCCCCACACATTTCCGTGTGGCACATGGCACATATTCGGCCATTGATCTCTCGGTTTGCAGTCCTGGCCTTCTCATCTATCCACTGGAGAGCACATGACGACCTGTGTGGTAGTGACCACTTCCCGATCTTCCTGTCATTCCCCCTGGCGTCATGCCCATGGATGGGACTCAGATGGGCTTTAAACAAGGCATATTGGAACGCCTCCACCTACCTGTCACCACTGAATCTCCCCCACATGGTGCCATCGATGTTGTCGTCGAGCAGGTCACTACAACGATCGTTTCTGCGGCGGAAAATCCGATCCCTCGTTCTTTAGGGTGCCCCTGGCGAAAGACAGTCCCTTGGTGGTCGCCGGAAGTCGCTGAGGCGAGCTCTACTAACTGGTGAAATTGTAAACGATGTTTTTCAGAAAATCATTAAGAGGTTCTTGGTTCAAATGGCTCTGAGCACTATGGGACTTAACATCTATGGTCATCAGTCCCCTAGAACTTAGAACTACTTAAACCTAACTAACCTAAGGACAGCACACAACACCCAGCCATCACGAGACAGAGAAAATCCCTGACCCCGCCGGGAATCGAACTTAAGAGGTTCTCTGCAAATGGGCTCTCATTAAACTTTGACAAAGCACAGTATATACAGTTCCACGCAGTAAATGGAATGACCCCATTAATAAATATAGACTTCGATCAGAAATCGGTAGCTAAGGTAGAATATTTAAAATTTCTAGGTGTATGCATTGATGAGGGGTTGAACTGGAAAAAACACACTGAGGTTCTGCTGAAAAGTTTGAGTTCAGCTACTTATGCTATTAGGGTCATTGCAAATTTTGGCGATATACATCTGAGTAAATTAGCTTACCACGCCTATTTTCGTTCTCTGCTTTCGTATGGCATCATATTCTGGGGTAACTCATCATTGAGTAAAAGAGTGTTCATTGCACAAAAGCGTGTAATCAGAATAATTGCTGGAGCTCATCCAAGATCATCCTGCAGACACTTATTTAAAGAGCTTGAAATCTTCACTGTAGCCTCACAATATATATATTCACTTATGAAATTTGTTATTAACAATCCGAACGAATTCAAAAGTAATAGCAGTGTACATGGCTACAACACCAGGAGAAAGGATGATCTTCACTACCCAAGGTTGGCAACTCCTTCTACTCACTAGATGAATTTTTGGATATAGTAAGTGGGTAATTTCCCAACCTCACGAAAAAAAACATTAAAAATATTGAGTGTCATGTAACATTTGGTCTAATGTAATATTTTTACTATATACCTTTTATTAACCTGATATGTTCCACATCATTACGGAGTGTCGTATTCATGATCTATGGAACAAGTACTAATCTAATCTAATCTAACCCTTCCTTAGAGCACCTAATATCCTTTAAGTGGCCCCGTGCTCTCGTTCGCCAGCTTATAAAACGACGGAAACAGGAGAATTGGGAGAGGTATGTGTCAACCTTTGGGTGCCATATGCCACCTTCCCAAGACTGGGCGAAGATCAGACGTCTTTTTGGGTACCAGACCCCAACAGGTGTCTCTGGCATTAACATCAATAACGTGTTATCTACCGACGCGAACGCGATTGCCGAGCACTTTGCTGAGCACTATGTTCGAGCCTCTACGTCGGAAAATGGTTCAAATGGCTCTGAGCACTATGGGACTTAACTTCTGAGGTCATCAGTCGCCTAGAACTTAGAACTACTTAAACCTAACTAACCTAAGGACATCACACAGATCCATGCCCGAGGCAGGATTCGAACCTTTGACCGTAGCGGTCGCGCGGTTCCAGACTGTAGCGCCTAGAACCGCTCAGCCACGTCGGCCGGCCTCTGCGTCGGAGAACTACCCCCCAGCCTTTCACACCCTCAAATGGCGGATGGAAAGGAAAGTCCTGTCGTTCACTACACGCCACAGTGAACCCTATAAGCCCCCATTTACAAAGTGGGAGCTCCTCAGCGCCCTTGCACATTGCCCTGACAGCTGCTGGGTCGAATCGGATCCACAGTCAGGTGATTAAACATCTCTCGCTTGACTACAAGCTACATCTGCTCGTGATCTTCGACTGGATCTAGTGCCATGGCGTGTTTCCATCGCAATGGCGGGAGAGCACGATCATACCAGTGCCTTAACCTGGCAAAAGCTCGCTTGATGTGGATAGCTCTCGGCCCATCAGTCTCACCAGCTTTCTTTGTAAGCTGCTGGAATGTATGGTGTGTCGGCGGTTTGGTTGGGTCGTGGAGTCTCGTGGCCTACTGGCTCCATGTCTCGGCGGCTTCCGCCAGGGTCACTCTACCACTGACAATCTTGTGTCCCTCGAGTCTGCCATCTGAACAGCTTTTTCCAGAAGCCAATATCTGGTTGTCGTCTTTTTTGACTTACATAAATCATACGACATCACCTGGCGAGATAATATCCTTGCCACATTGTATGAGTGGGGTCTCTGTAGCCCGCTCCCAATTTTATCCAAAACTTCCTGTCGCTCCGTACTTTCCGTGTCCAAGTCGGTGCCTCCCATAATTCCCCTCATATTCAGGAGAATGGCGTTCCCCAGGGCTCCGTATAGACTGTTTCTCTATTTTTAGTGGCTATTAACGGTCTAGCAGCAGCTGTAGGCCCGTCGGTCTCACCTTCTCCGTATGCGGATGACTTCTGCATTTCATACTGCGCCTCCAGTACTGGTGTTACTGAGCGGCGCCTACCGGGAGCCACTCACAACGCACAGTCATGGGCTGTAGCCCACGGCTTCCAGGTTTCAACCGCGAAGTCGTATGTCTTGCATTTCTGTTTGCGTCGCACAGTTCATCCAGAACCAGAACTTTACCTTAATGACGATCCACTCACTGTAATGGAGATATATCGATTCTTAGGACTGGTTTTTGACACCCGATTGACTTGGCTACCTCATCTTCGTCAGCTTAAGTGGAAGTGCTGGCAGCAGCTCAATGCCCTCCGCTGCCTGAGCGACACCAACTGGCGTTCAGATCGCTCTATGCTGCTGCAGCTCTACAGAGCCCTTGTTCAATCCCGCCTTTACTATGGGAGTCTGGTTTACGTTTCGGCGGCGCCCTCAGCGTTGCGTGTACTCGACCCAGTACACCACTGTGGCGTTCGCCTAGCAACAGGAGCTTTTAGAACGAGTCCGGTGACCAGTGTCCTGGTGGAATACTTAGTCTCTCCATTGAAGGTTAGGCGTGCACAACTGCTCGCCAGTTACGTTGCACACGTTCGTAGTTCTCCTGCGCATCCGAATTACCGTCTCATTTTCCCAACCACGGCGGTTCATCTCCCGCATCGGCGGCCCAGGTCAGGGCTTACGATTGCGGTTCGCGTACGCGTTACCAGCCATGGTAATCTGCTCTTTGTTTTGATCTCTTCTACATGTTTCTTGCGCCTCTCTGTGGTTTTCTTGTCCGATTTTGTCCATTTTAGTGTTTGTTATCATTCTGTCATTCTTGTGGTTTTCTCATTTCTTCCAGCTGTGTTTTATATGTCTCAGTTATTTTACTCCCACCCTTGTGGAATTATTTTGATCGGAACGAGGGACCGATGACCTAGCATTCTGGTCCCTCCCCCCCCCCCCCTATCTTTTAAAGCAACCAACCAACCACTAAGCCACACTGTGAATCAGATGTAAGACCTATTCGACATTAACTGATGATGAACCCAAGGGGTATGCTGATGCTGGTCAAGAAGCCAACACCGGTACCCACCTGCAGCCGCCGAGTAGCAACGCTTCACAACGTCAGATGTATCCACCTGTATGACACTCACTACTAACAAAATCTACCCTTGCGTGACCTGTCACAGGCAGCAAGAAAACCACTACTGCTCTTACAACCCGACCCAACTATCGCACAGGTCTTTTTTTTTTTCCTTGGCTCTTGCCTTGGCACTTTTCTTCCTCTGTCTTTCAAACCACTACCCTTCGTTCAACTTTCAACCCAATCTCTCTCCATCTGAGCGCACAAGAGCGGCTAATCATAACCAGACGTACCCAAAAATCGCAGTACCCATCTTCTGCGAGACCTCACTTAGTGAAACGTAACCAGAATGCAGAATGCAGAGATGGCAGTAGACCTTTCATGTCGGTCATAATACCTGTGAGGGCTTGGAGGGGTTCCACCCTTCAAATAAATAAATAAATAAATAAAAATTAAAAATGTGCAATTGTAACAATTGTAAATATAGATCTCGGTGTAGAGGGACGCTGATCACAGATGAACGGAGGCGTTTAAAGGATACTCGCTGTCATGGTCACGTGCTTTGAGCACCTCCGCTTTTCCGCACTTAAATGCAGCATCGACTGTGCTTCGCCCTACTCTCCTCTGGTCTCGGCACGGCAGGCGCGACCTTCCCCGCTGATGAACCAGTGCCGCCCGCCGTGTTTGCTTCGCTAAGGCGGGCCGTCACAACACGCCGCAAGTGGTCGCGACGGACACAAACAGGCCTCACGCGCCGACACGCACGTAGCCTCAGGTGTGTGTGTGTGTGTGTGTGTGTGTGTGCGTGTGCGTGTGTGTGTGTGTGTGTGTGTGGACGGCCGCACACGACGTACTGAAAAGCGTGTTAAACGCTCCCTGCTATACACGTAACCACGAACGATTATGCACAGTGCCGCAATCTTTTCTTTTTTTATTTATTTATTTTCATTTCTTTCTCTCAGTGAACTCGGACTGCACCGACGAAGCACGTGCACTCTACTTATAGATCACTCAACCCACAAAAATTTAAGGTTGCACTTGGTATCTCTTCGGGGTTCCTGACAGTCCGGACACATGAGCGTCACGTGTTCTTTAGTAGCTTCATGGTAAACGTTCTTAAAATGGCTGCGTCGTTTACTGCCTGACTCTAGGAGCTCGTGAGCCTAATACTCTTGAAGTAAATAGTAAGAATGTTCAGTATGATGCGCCTGTTTTCTGTAGCCTATAGTCTAGAATCTTCGTATGGCATCTTAGATGAAATACCAGTCAGTCAAAGAAGAGAGTTAGTTTGTACCATACTGCCCCTCTCCAGAAACAGTCTCGCCTTTCACCAAGGGATATTATTACTCTATGGATGACGCTGTATCTTGTTTTGATACCAACACACTGGATGATTTGTAAAACATTCTCGGTATTCTTGCCGCGTCAGTTCTGGATAAAATCTCGAGCTTTCGACGATTACCCCCATCGTCATCGTCAGGAGCTGACTGTCTTCACTGCTGTTTTTTTTTTTTTTTTTTTTTCCATTTATTGAATTTCAATTCCCCCCGAAGGGGGGCGGGCTGGCAGCAGCTTAGTACGCCGCTCTTCAGCCGACAGATTGTGTGACAAAGAGCAAGAGAACAAATAAGAAAAACAGCAGGTGATAAAATCGGAGACTTAGAGAGTAACAAGGCGAAAAGAAATCGTGGAACTTAAAACAACAACACAGGGATGATGACGCTAATAAAAATACAGACGAAGTAGACAGGGAAAACAATAGACAATTAAAAAACACGGCGACAGTCCGGATTCTGTTCGCAAAGGAAATAAAATTCACACCGAGCGACAGCATGGTGTCTGTTCGCAACACGAGAAAGACAAACAACACTGAATAGTCACTGGAACACTGCACTAAACAGTTGGCAAATGTGACACCACAGTCGAGAGCAGGTGGGGGGAAACTGGACAGAAGATGGGAAAACGAAAAAGGGGGGGGAAAGGAGAGTAAAAGCGAAGGGGGGAGCCGGGAAAGGAGCTGAAGGAGGATGAGGACCCATAAGAGGGGTGGGGGGCAGACGCGACAGGGAGTGGGGTAGGCAGAGGAGGGGAATACAAAAGGACTAGGGGGGGGGGAAGGGAGGTAGGGAGAGGTTTAGTGGGGGGAAGAACAGGACAGAAGTGGGGGGGGGGAGAGGGAGCCCAGGGAAAGGACAGAGGAAAGGAGGGGGATGGAGGATCAGAGTTGATAGGAAGGATAAATGGAGGGAGAGAGGGCATCATCCGGGAGGGGGAGTTGATGGAAGCCACCTCGGGAAAGGAGATGGAGGGTGTAGAGATGAAGGGTAGGGGGGACACAACGGTGAAGACGTGGCAGGGGGCGGGGATGGGAGAGGAGAGGAGCAACCAGGGGGTGAGGGGGTTCAAGACGGCGGGAGGTGTAGAGGATGCGGATATGTTCGAGGAATAGGAGCAGATGGGGGAAAGGAATGAGATCATAGAGGATCCGCGTGGGGGACGGGAGGCGGATACGGAAGGCGAGGCGGAGTGCATGACGCTCAAGGATCTGGAGGGACTGATAGAATTTGGGGGGGGCAGATATCCAGGCAGGACTGGCATAACAGAGGATGGGACGGATTAAGGATTTGTAGGTGTGGAGGATGGTAGAGGGGTGCAACCCCCATGTCCGGCCAGAGAGGAGTTTGAGGAGGCGGATTTACTGCTGCTGTGGAAGCCTTTTTTATAGCCCGTGGACGGCTTCTGATTGATCGGCTTACGATTGGTCGGCGATTACGTAATGCTGTCGCAGACGGTGTCACTGTGTGCGCCGGTGGCGCCACCGCTTCCGTTTGAACGTAAACCTTGGAAGGAACGTCTCTGCTGCTTCTCTGCATCAAGCGCTCGTTTCCACGCACAACTCAAATGGTATCCGCTATCGCGGTTAAAGTTCTTTTGCTTCATTCTTATTTCGACAGCCTCCTTAATAACAGAATCCAGTACGTGGAGGCATGGGACAGAATTTTTGTTTCATCGAAAAATATTTTATGTTTGTTCGCGAGGCTGTGCTCCGAAATTGCCGATTTCTCCAGTTCTTTATTTTTAATATGGCGTTGGTGTTCTGCACAGCGGTCGGAAACGGTACGAATCGTCTGACCTAAATAATTGCTCTCACACTCACAGGCTGTATTATAAACTCCAGGGACCCTGCGGCCGCGATTGTCCTTAACAGGGCACATCATCTCCTTAATTTTCTTAGGAGGACGAAAAATCGGTCTTATACCTCGTCTACGCAGGACTCTTCCTATTTCGCTGGAAATCGCGCCACGAAAAGGAATAACCGCAATCGGTTTTTCATCTTGTGAGTGTCTAACATTCTGCGCGGTTTCTGTTGTTCTGAATTTTGTCTCCCTACCACTTTCGCGCAACGACGCTCTGAGCGTGTTTTTTGTGAATTGACTAGTTTGAATCTGGGACCTGTTGCTGGTAAGGAGACGCCAGACCACACATGACATGTAGAATTCAGAAGAGTTCAGTGAGACTAGCGATGATATAACCAAATACTTAATGATTTCAGCGTCACCTCCACTGCACTCCCTGTAAAAGAATCTTAATACTAACTAAATTTAGTGGAAGGGGTTCAAGGCTTTCCTATTTTTAGTTAGCTGGTAAAATAACGTCGAAAAAGCAGTTAAGTTTACCATTGGAAATTTTATTCTACTCACAACACATTGTTTATAAATTGCACTATTGATAAAAGGAAATGTTTTAATATAGGATGGTAAAAACCAATTGCGTTCAACAAAAATGTGAACGAATATTCCCTGAATGGGTTTCCAAGTTTTACATTGGATCGAAGGATGACCTATGCCATATCACATTTATAATCTAGGTTTAAATTAAGTTTCACAAAAGAGAAAAGTATCAAAATGGTCTACAGTGACCCTCAATTATCTTTAATTACTTATCTAACTTGTCGTAAATTACAGTGGCTGATGTGGCTTCTCAATAACTATATAACAGAAAACTCATCGCGTTTCAGATTTTTACTTCAAGTGGCAAATGTGAACACCATGAGCTTTAATTGACGATCGACACTAGTATTACGCAGAAAGGGGGTGTAACAGATGAGACTTCTGCAGTTCTGAGTGAAGCTTTATGCGCTGTTATGCGGCATCGCGTGCGTTCATTACCTTGTTGGTGTTCGTCAGGGGGCGGTGGACAGCACAGCTCCGCTCACCTCGCCGTCTCGCAAGCAACTCTCTCCTAACTTCTCCTTACTACAATTTACCGAAGTTGGTTTAAAAAAACTATCTGGCTGTGTTTTCATCTGACCAATCAGGGTCTCAATGTTAACCTTAAGCTCCACCTACAAAAATTCTGTCTATCCAATGAGAAACGTTATACTTTTCGTGGTGGGGAAATGTTTTTAAAGTTTGCAACGTAACAGAGACGCGAAAAAGTCTCACACTAAAACTTGCAGCTGGTGTGGTCCTTTTAGTGTTATCGTAAGATCTATACTGTTCTTCTGGAGGGCTCTATCTTTTAACATGGGCTGGGGGGTGGTCCTGACGTAACAGATGTAATATCCACGAGATAAATTTTTGGCTACAGTACGACGAGAGGAAATTGTGCCTCTGGCAGTTATAAACATTATCTATTCGATATATGAAAAAATAGGGAATTAATTATTTATATAATATTCTATGATATAATTGGACATATCGATGTGTATCATACAAAGACAATGATAATTGTAAAGTGCTTTTATGATCTGCGTTTGTCTTCCTCTGTTTTTACCTTTTGTTGGATGGCTTTTGTAGGTTCGGCACGCAAGACACATATCAAACTGAGGTCTGTTAAGAAATTGTAATGATTTGTAAATTATTACTTGAAAATAGAGTTCATCATTATTATAAATATGAGTGAATAATTATTTGTAACTTTAATTCCTCTCTCAGTAAGCATTATCTGTGTTAATTATTTCTTTCCACTGCAATGAGCATAGCCATTGATGATAGCGATTTGTATCGCGTTTTTGTCTTTGTTTTCCTTAGAAACAAATCAAATGTTTGCTTGATGAAGTCTAAATAGTGCACAACACGAAAGTAAAGTTTCTGTAAAGTTTAATAAGCAGTTAAAATACTTATTTGGTCTAACAATAGAAAGTCTCTATCAATTGGCTGCCGCCATCTTAACAATTGTCTGAGCGGCAAATTCAAATTACGCAACTCTGCAGACAAATGTGTAAAAATAGATGTGCACCGGTGGTCCCGAACTCATTTGAATGAAACTGATTCGAATCAGATTGGTTCTTAAAAAACACTGCTCATAGCACGAACGTTATAACAAACTTTTCTAGCTGATGTATGGAGCCGAAATTAATTACGCGAAGAATATTGTTTCAGGTAACATACGTCAGTATTGTGCGCGGCTGATATTCGGTGGTTTTAATAATCATTTTGCTGAAGATAACTGCTTCCATCTTAATCGATAGTTGTGTAGAATCTGTTGTATGAACTGTGATTTAGTGACACTTACACAACTTACAGGCAACACTTTAACATGACGTTAACTTGGAGTTCTTTAGCAACTTGATCAAATCTTCAGCCAGGAGAAAATTCATTTAGTGACTACTCAATGTAATAAAATAAGATTATCATTTTCATTTACAAATTAGTTAAATACCAAACCACTGAATAACACAGCGAACGCCACACAGAGACGCGAAAAAGTCTCATGCTAAATCTTGCAGCTGGTGTGGTCCTTTTTGTGTTATCGTAAGATCTGTACTGTTCTTCTGGAGGGCTCTAGCTTTTAACATGGGCTGGGGGGTGATCCTGATGTAACAGAGACGTGAAAAAGTCTCACGCTAAAAGTTGCGGCTGGGGTAGCCCTTTTTGTGTTATCGTAAGATCTATACTGTTCTTCTGGAGGGCTCTAGCTTTTAACATGAGCTGGCGGGTGTTCCTAGCAGTTAGCTGGCAACGTGGGTGTCTGTCCCTTATCGTAAGGCCTTCTAACTTAACACGGTTCTGCTCTCGGCTTCTGTTCTCGTTTCTCCCCTCGGAACTGCGTCTGTCTCACGGTGGGGAGGTATGACATGCGTTTAGGCCTTCTTGTATTAGTCTGTGGTATTCCATTTGCTCACTTGTTACTCGTATTACTTTGGTTAATTTAATGTCACGATTTATTCGGAGCTATGTGACATACTACTGGATTTGCTTATCATGTCAGGGTTTTCATGGAAGGTGTTGGATTTGCCTGACACCTTACATATCACCACCCTTCGAGCTTAATTTTTGCACTGAAGTTGGACAATGGTTGAATCGTTGTCTAAGTCAGTAAAAAATTATTCCGTTATCTAAATTTTGTTGCCTACTGTTCAGCCACGTTATTCTGTTCTATGCTAGTTTGTATTACTAATATATATTTTTATATTCTTCCATATTATTATCAAAAATTCACATCAATATTCTTAGAAATATTGTTTTTATAAATGTAGTAATTAAGTAAAATCTATTCCTAACACATTATTTAAATGTCATGTACAAGTAAAATGTTTTTGTTTCTAGACACTCATTTCAACATTGTTACACTAACAATTAAGAATTATTTCCTAGAATTGCTTTGACAAAGAAATATACGTACGTAAGTATTGAGATATTATCCTAACAAATGGTACAAATGTTAAAAAAAAGAGAAAACATCCAACAAGATAATTTTTTATTCTTTGTTTTTATAAGGAGAAAATAAGTAAAATATAGTTATTCTTTTATTTTTATGAGGAGAAAATAAGTGGCACATAGTTTTAGTGTTTATTATGCCTTACTTTTGTTCTTTATATACTGTCCATTTCAGAACTAATGACTTATTTTTATCGATACTCTATTTTTTACTTAAGTCCATAGTCAATGACTGTTATTTTGTAGTTTATTAGCTGTCTGGTGTGCTTAACTTACTTAGTTTATCACTTGTTTCTTTTGCACAATTCCTACATCACATAATTTGATTTCACACATTCACACAGTCCTATAAATGTTTAAGCATGAGGGTTGCGAATGTTTTTTTTGCACGATGGTGATCGACTTGAGCGAGATGGATGTGGGCAAGTATTTGATGTACAGCTTCGTTCGTCGTTCCTTGTTGGTTTTGCAAGTGTGTGTTGCTGTTGTGGAGGTCCCATAATGGAGTGGAGCTGTGAGTGCAGAATCTCGTGGTTTACTGGCTTTGTATGCGTGAAAGTCATTGTTATGTGTCGCTGAACGACCGTTTTTCATTGTAATACTTCGCAGACGACTAGTTTACAATAGGATAGGGATTTGGGAAGGTTTGCCGTCTATTCTTCACCCATCTTCTTTCTTGGCCTCAATCTTGCGAATCTTCAACTTCTGTTCTTCCTGCTTTTTCTTTGCTTCTTACTTGCTTCTTGGTTCTTCCCTGGGCAGGATATGGAAATATTTATTGATAACTAGTCGCTTTGGAGTTCTCCTCTTAGTAACAGTTTGATAAATTGTTTGGGCACGTCATTTTTACTTTGTGGAAGTTTTCTTCAGTTTCGTTCATCAGCGTGCTGTTTAATAGCAGTAGTGTGACTTTTACACATATTTTCTTGCCAGTAGTGGCTTGCCCAAGCGGTCTTCTCATTGGCCCGTTTTCTGCTCACTCCGCTGAGTCTGGGTGTCCCGGGGTTTACGAGCGGTGAAAGTCCAGTGTTTGCTTCCCTTCCGTGTTCCGCCACTCTGTGGTTCCGTCTTCTGTCCCAGCAGGGTTCTGCCACCCTGTGGCTCAGCAGATTTACTGCCCACTTCAGCTACCCTCTGTTGGTCTCGCTGTCCTTTCCCTTCTCTTGATGCTTCTGCCTTGTAGGAATCGTGTCTTGCTAATTACGTCCTTTTCTTTCTTGATACTTCTCGCATTGCAACTTGTGGGTAGTAGCATCTGGTCTTTGTTGGAGTTTTTACAATGGTTCTTACAAAAAGTTTTACTTATAATCATCTAACATATGTCTAGTACCTACATTATTTTACACCTTCTTTAAAAGCTTTACAAATTTCGACGCCCTTTCCATGTTACAATTCTAAGATATTTTGAGTCTTAACTTCTAAACGAATCCTCAAATTCGTTTTTTATTTTTGTGTAGTGTCGTGGTGTATAGCATTTTAGTATTTCATGCTGTTAGACTATCAACGTTTTATCCCTTCACCTTAATCTATGGTACTGTTGGTGTTATTTTTGTTTTCGTTTTTATTGAAACTACTTTCTTTTTCCCACCTTCCTCTCTCTTCGTTCTTCTTTCTCCTAACGATCTTATCTGCAACATAATCTTGAAATATTGTGCTGATTATTTACCAGTAATAAAATTAATCTTCAAACTTTTTGATATGGCTCACATGGTGAAGTCCTAAGGTTTTGCCTGTTTTGGGTTCATTAGTTCCACAGCATTATCATGAGCAATTCGGCTAATTCTTTATATGCAGCATAAAACTAATATCACCATCTAACATTTTAGATATCTCCTGGAATACTTTATTCCTCTAGCTTAATGGGATTGTATAGGGTGGCACTCTAAATGGTTTGTGCTGTTTTACTTCAAACTTGTACTGAAAGTGTTTAATACTGCCAGTCTTAGGTAAAAATACCTCCGCTTTACCTCATAAAATACCCTCTAATTCTCTTTTACTGTGTTCTAAAATACCTTGAACTTCTTGCAATTTTTCATCGATTTCTTTATGGACTTCTAACATGAGTTGAGGCGATTTCCCCTTTTGTGCATACCATTCTAATTCTTCATCCTCTTTATCTCACATCATTCTTAATTGTTTGTTTATAACTGGTATTTCTTCTAATTTTAGCTTTTGCTCAAAGAGAAGTGTGGCATTCCCGAATGTTACGCAACC
Source organism: Schistocerca piceifrons (assembly GCF_021461385.2). NCBI lineage: Eukaryota > Metazoa > Arthropoda > Insecta > Orthoptera > Acrididae > Schistocerca > Schistocerca piceifrons. The sequence goes on along the minus strand of NC_060139.1, from coordinate 284,189,981 downwards.
TTTCCCCATATCTATTATCGCTCGTATCTCAATTAAAAAATCTGCACCTATAATCAAATCTACAGTTAGTTTAGGTATAATCACGAAGTTGGCTTCGATCTTTTGACCTTGACACGAAAGAGTTAACCTTGTTTGTCTCGTAACTTCCGCAGCATTGTTTCTAATAGGACCTCTTACTTTAATCTTACGTGTTTTCAGAACTGGCAATTCCTCATTGGCATTACACTGCATGAATAAATTTTCTGAGATCGCAGTCAGTTCACTTCCGCTATCAATTACAATATTGACTGGGATATGCTTTACCAGGGCCTTCACAATGGGTTGAATTTGAAAGGGTTGGTTCCGTTCTTCTTCTTCTTGCATCAACGAATCCTCCACTGAATCATACATGAGTCTTTTCAGGAATTTCCCTTGTGAATTCGAACTTTCTGTAGGATAAGCTTCGACTGCTACTTCTCTCTCTTTTATTTCCTCTTTTCTATTTCTTCCTTCATTTACGCTTTCTTCAACATCCTCTACTTCTTCCTCATCCTCGTCTATCTTCTCCTTCTTCGTCGCTACTTCCACATAATCGCATCTAAATGCTCTAATTATCGCTTCATAACTTCCTTCATTATATACGTTGGGTTGTGTGCCCACTCGTAACTTATTTTCAACTTCTGTCGACTGCACATTATCCACATTGAATTTGCTTTCCCTGGTTTCCATCTCAAATAGCTCTGCAATACTCATTACTTCGTCCTTTCCTCCTACATTCGTTGTGCATGCCTCTGGTAATTCATCTTCCTCGTCAGTATTCTCCCAATTAATTTCGTCCCAACACGATATTGTTATTTTCTTGTCTTCGTTTTCATCTGGTCCCTGCGGATTTGTTTCTTCCTTCTTCTCTTCTCGTGATAAGATTTTTACTTCTCTGTTCAAGGTGCTGCAATTGTCCTGGGTCGGTGCGTCATTCTCTTTGGCATTGGCGCTTAGCTGTCAATTCGAACGTTTATCGGGGTTTGGTGGTCTTACCCCCACCTCTTTTATCTGTATTCTCTTTTCTTGTTCAGCTTGTTGACAGTGGTTTCTTTGTTGATAATTTGTCGGTCTATTGGTTCTCCAGTACCCGTTCCGATTGTCGTTATTCCCTCTGCAATAGTTGTTGCCATTCCTGGGTGAATTATAGTTATTGCCATATCCTCTTCTAAATCAATAACCGGTTCTTTGTTGAAATCTATTGTCGTTTCTTGGTGCGAAGTTATCACATGGTTCGTAATTATTGTTTCTTCGTACTGTGTCTAGTGGATTCCAGTGCTTTTTGCTTTCGTTTTCACGTGCGCTTCGTCGTTTTCTTGCGTCATCTTCCGAAAATATGAACTTTAGTTCCCTTAGAATAACTTTAAATGCTTCGACGTCATTGCCTCCGCGACCTACTAATGATTGCTGGTATTTCAATGGTAGCTTCATCGCGCATAATTTAATCAACTCTCCGTCACTGTATGGTACATCTAAGCATTGATTTTTCTTTGCCATTAATTCGAAAAATTTCACGGGACTCTTCTCTCCTGAATTTTCAAAATATGGGTTCTGTAATAATTCGTACTTCACTCTGTTCTGTGCTTCGCTGGACCAATATCGTGAAAGAAACTTCTCTCTGAAATCTTCGTACCATCGGCATGTCGCTGCAACATTCTGCATAGTTTCTGCGACTGTTCCTGACATGTGTGCACATATAAAGTCTAATTGGTGTGCTAGCGTCCAGTGTTCTGGTAATCCTACTCGGAATTGATCAATAAAAGTTCGTGGATGTAATGAGTTTCCTTCTCGAAAGTGTTGAAATTTTCTGACTGTGAGGAAATGATCGTTGTCGTACTTGGTCATAGTTCCATATGAAATTCGTGATTCTTCGCCACTTTTTTCTGATCATTTCTCCCGTCGTTCTTTCCGGTTATGATAGATCCATGGGATATTGTCCACCGTAACTTTCGCCTGCCGTTGCGTAGTATCGTTGGAGTGGTACGCAGTAATTTCCTTCCATCGGTTGTGAACGTGTAGCTGAATGCATTGCACTGTACTCTTCGCGACCTGGCTTTCCATTGTCAGGTATTGGTTCGGTATCTTGTCTGGCTAACCTTGCTGCTTCATTGCACGATCCAAACTGTCTTGAATCATACATTTGTGGTTCCGCATGGGTTTGTGATGACGTTTGTTCATCAAGAATTTCGAAACGTATTTGTTGCTGTGCAGGCTGTCTGATTTCACGTATGTTACTTTTCGCCTGTGATTGGAATCGCAAATGCGTAATATCCTCGTTAATTGGTTGTTTTTCCGGTGCTGCTACAGATACGGATGTGGTTGGAGACTCTGTGCTTGTTCGATCCTGTTCACTACGCTCTTCAATGGTTTGCAACAACTCTGTTCGCAATTTATGAAATTGTCGCTTCGTTTGCGCTTCTATTTTGACTATGCGGTTATCATATCTTTTCAGCGCTGCTTTTGTGATACGTTTGTGTAACACACTGTTTTCAACAATTTCACGCGCTGTACCTGCTGCTTGTCTAGTAATTACGTTTATCTGTTTCTGTAGTTTCTTGACTTCTCCCTGGGTGTTGTTACCTAATTTTTTTGATCTCGTCCTGAATGTCATTACGCAATGTTTGTACGTCCGCTTGTACCTTGTCAATGTCTCTTCTCAATTGATTATGACCTGTTATTAAGTTTCCTATCACTTCTCGAGATTATTTTGCCTCGTCTTCAATACGACTTAGGTGTAACTGAATTTTTTTGTTTTGTTCTTTAATCTCACGCATTTGTCTCGTGGTTTCTACATTCTGAATTGGAATTTGGTTCGTTATGTCTTTATTTTGCCTTGTCATGGTTTCCGTAATTTGTTGTAATAGTTCTGCCAGATTGGTGGGTCCTATTGCGTTTTCTTCCGACGTCCTACGCTCTGTGTTTTCGCCCAAGTGTTGGTTCGCAACCGATTGCATTGAACTGTGCTGTGACACGTATCTGCTCGCATTCCTTGTTCTCTTTGGTGAGGGAGCTCTGATTACTTGTACTATGGGTTCTACGTATTCAAGATGCAAGTTAGAATCCTCATCGACTGTCTCTCTACTTTCCTGCTCCTCTGTCGTATGCTGACTTATGTTTTCTATGCCTTGACGTAAATTATCCTCGTTATGGTGCGTTATCTGTCCTGTTTCTTGCGATACTGCATCGACTGTTGTACTGTCCTCTATTCTCTGTCCATTTTCATGCTGTGTCTCTACGTCAATTTGGTCAATGTCTCGATCTGCCATTGCTAATCTTTCCGAATCCGTTATTTTCTGTTTTAAAAGCAATTCACGCGCCCTACTTCGAGTCAACATGCGCTCGTACGATCTCACGCGTTTCATAAACTTTTTGTTCACACGGCTTGACACTTATTATACCCAAGACTGACAATCCATTCACTTACTTGTTGGGTCAGAACGAACTTGTCAACGATGTATCCGCCACCTGTGCGCTTGCATTTAGGAGAAAACTTAATTCTAACAATTTTTAAAATTCATAACTTAGTTATGCTATTGTCTCTGCTAGAATGTCTCACTATCTATCGCTGCAGCTACTGTTTTCAACTATTTATGCCTTTCAAAAAAATTTTTTTCTTTTTATTACGATAAATTTTTAACAGGATATTTTTCTGACCTAGTTAGGCATGTGGTCGACCTTCAATAATAGTATTTTACCATCCTGGCAGGGCCGCCATTTTCTAACATTCTGCATGGTTTCTGTTGTTCTGAATTGTGTCTCCCTACCACTTTCGTGCAACGACGCAATGAGCGTGTTTTTTAGGGAATTGACTAGTTTGAACCTGGGACCTGTTGCTGGTAAGGAGACGCCAGACCACACATGACATGTAGAGTTCAGAAGAGTTAAGTGAGACTAGCGATGATATAACCAAATACTTAATGATTTCAGCGTCACCTCCACTGCACTCCCTGTAAAAGAATCTTAATACTAACTAAATTTAGCGGAAGGGGTTCAAGGCTTTCCTATTTTTAGTTAGCTGGTAAAATAACGTCGAAAAAGCAGTTAAGTTTACCATTGGAAATTTTATTCTACTCACAAAACATTGTTTATAAATTGCACTATTGATAAAAGGAAATGTTTTAATACAGGATGGTAAAAACCAATTGCATTCAACAAAAATGTGAACGAATATTCCCTGAATGGGTTTCCAAGTTTTACATCGGATCGAAGGATGACCTATGCCATATCACATCTATAATCTAGGTTTAAATTAAGTTTCACAAAAGAGAAAAGTATCAAAACGGTCTATAGTGACCCTCAATTATCTTTAATTACTTATCTAACTTGTCGTAAATTACAGTGGCTGATGTGGCTTCTCAATAATTATATAACAGAAAATTCATCGCATTTCAGATTTTTACTTCAAGTGGCAAATGTGAACACTATGAGCTTTAATTGACGATCGACACTAGTATTACGCAAAAAGGGGGTGTAACAGATGAGACTTCTGCAGTTCTGAGTGAAGCTTTATGCGCTGTTATGCAGCATCGCGTGCGTTCATTACCTTGTTGGTGTTCGCCAGGGGGCGGCGGACAGCACAGCTCCGCTCACCTCGCCGTCTCGCAAGCAACTCTCTCCTAACTTCTCCTAACTACAATTTACCGAAGTTAGTTTAAAAAAAACTATCTGGCTGTGTTTTCATCTGACCAATCAGGGTCTCAATGTTAACCTTAAGCTCCACCTACAAAAATTCTGTCTGTCCAATGAGAAACGTTATACTTTTCGTGGTGGGGCAATGTTTTTAAAGTCTGCAACGTAACAGAGACGCGAAAAAGTCTCACGCTAAAACTTGCGGCTGGGGTAGCCCTTTTTGTGTTATTGTAAGATCTGTACTGTTCTTCTGGAGGGCTCTAGCTTTTAACATGGGCTGGGTGGTGGTCCTAGCGGTTAGCTGGCAACGTGGGTGTCTGTCCCTTATCGTAGGGCCTTCTAACTTAACACGGTTCTGCGCTCAGCTTCTGTTCTCGTTTCTCCCCTCAAAACTGCGTCTGTCTCACGGTGGGAGGGTATGACATGCATTTAGGCCTTCTTGTTTTAGTCTGTGGTATTCCATTTGCTCACTCGTTACTCGTATTACTTTGGTTAATTTAATGTCACGATGTATTCGGAGTTATGTGACATACTACTGGATTTGCTTATCATGTCAGGGTTTTCATGGAAGGTATTGGATTTGCCTGACACCTTACAAGTGTGCAGTATTTTCACGTTTCCTTTTTTCGGAAAACGCTGCCTTTATAACGTGTGCACCATAGCCATTCTTTCGGAACACGTACTTCGGATGGTTAATCTCGGACCTTTAGTGGTCCTCGTCAGAAACAGTTTTTGCTCTATATACTAACGTGTTCAAAACGGCTCTCTTCTGAGCAGGATGATGGAAACTCTGTGCATTCAGGTATAAATCGGTATGCGTCGTCTTACGGTAAACAGAGTAGCCAAGACGCCTAACCGCCTGTCGTTGTACTAAAACGTCTAAGAAAGGCAGTCTCCCTTCCTTCTCCATCTCGACAGTGAACTGGATGGTCGAATGTATGCTGTTCATGTGTTCCATGAATTGTTCGAGAGCTTCTGCGCCGTGTGGCCAGATCTTAAACGTATCGTCACAATGCCGTAATAATTAAGTAGAGACGCTTCTATGTATAAAATACCGAAACTCAGAATGAAAAAAAAGAAAGGTTAAGTGTGATCGAGGCAATAAATAGAAAATGTTCTAAAATTTAAAACGATTATAGAAGTTTATTAAATATAATAATTTTATATAAGATTATAACCATAACCGTTTCCAGACTATCAGGTCCATATTCATATGACTAATAATTTGAGTTATGAAGGTTGACACACTGTTGACACACTGTGTGGTAGAGGGGGGATCCCCTGACCAGTGCAAGCCACATGCTGCTATCTGTTTCCTACTTGGGAAAGGAATAACAAATACCGAAATTTTTTCGCGGACGGAACGAATATGTTTAAGTGTTGAAGGGAGTTTAGTGGAATCAGAACATATGTTCATAATGAACAGAGGAGCGGAAGGTCTTCCATTTTCACTAATGAGTTGGTATTAAGAAAATGAGGAAACTGTTGGTGGAGACCGCAGATTCACAGTGGATAAAATTACTGTGATGTTAACACAGCTTTCCAGAACTCTTGTGGGAGAAACAGAAACTCATCGGAAACTGAGCGCAACATGAGTCCCAATACAGCTGTCAGACCAGTACAAGAAAAATAGGGTGAATAATGCCCCCGAGTTTCGTGAGCGACTGGAATTGGAAGGAGGATTTTCTGAGCTCTATTGCGACTAGAGATAAAATATGGTTGGCTCATTACGCGCCTGAAACAAAGCCAGTCGTCACAGTGGTGTCAAGACAGTTCCCCATCTCCCAAAAAATTTCGGACAAAAACATTATGGCCTCAATGTTTTGGGCATTACTTTTTTTCGAATTTCTGCTTCAAGGAGAGACCGTCAATGCACAACGCCATTTTGAAACCCTAAAAAGACTCAAAAGGAGCATTCAAAACAAAAGAAAGGGAGTGCTGAATATAGCAATATGTACAACACGTTCGTCCTCACACAGCCTTTGAAACTGAGGCGCTCTTGAACTCATTCGGTCGGTATGTTTTGAATCACCCACCTCACATTCCCCTGGCTTGACGCCTTCAGATTATCATCTTTTCACCTCCCTGAAGACTTAAATTTTCAACCAACGAGCATGTACAGAAAGGGGTTCTGAAATGGAGGAAGCAGCTAATGAGACACCTCTTCGGGTAGAGCACAGAGAAGTTTCTGTCATGGCTCGCCACATGCACTGAAAGACATGGTGAATAAGTGGAAACATAGAAAACAATGTGTATTAACAATGCCCTGTAATTTTCTTAAAACATGCTTTTTCTAAAATTAATATCAAAATCTGGTAACTTATTTCTCACCATGCCTCGTACAAAGATGTTTTCGTCAACAGCATGTCCTCCAGCATTGCACAGGAGTATTTGAATATTTAGTGGTACTTTATAAGTTGTTTCATAGATCAAAACACGGTAGAGTGCTTACATTTATTTAGGCGTTAGGTGATATAGTTATATTCACCTACATACTTTCCAGTAGATGGCGATTTGTTTTGTTGGCGTCCATAGGGTTTTCCAGATCGATGTATATGTTCTTGAATTGCGAACAGCAAACATATTGTAAATAAACTATCGTGGCACACTTGACATTATTTTTAATCTCAGTGTTGAGAGTAACAAATGTGGTATACACTCGATGTTTTTATGTATAATGCAAAGATTGTCCACTAAGCGAAGATTCATTTCCTATTGAAGAGAGATCTAATCAGAGTAAAGATGACGTGTGAGATGTGCAAAATGCAACATGTTAATAACAGAATAATGTTTGCAATTTAAGAGTAAACTTCATTATTATTATTATTATTATTATCTAATGCGGCTGTCAACAAAAATTTTGACGAAATATTTCAAAACGAACTGTATGGATACTATAAATTAGACATGTGTACACACACACACACACACACACACACACACACACACACACACACACACACAAAATCGTGTAAATATAAGGTATTAGGGTGAACAAATGTTTGCTCTCACCCCACCCTCCCCTTCTTTAATTTTGTATGTCCCTCAACCAACTTATTTATAATCATATTCGAATATCTGTATGTATGTGTGTTCACGTATGTCTTATTTATAGTATACAATCGGTGGGCTTTAAATATTTCGTCAAAATTTCCGCTGACAGCTGCATTAAAATAATGATGGTAATAATATGTTCCCTCTTAGTGTGCAATAACTTTTCTGTTATTAAAATGTTGCATTTTGCACATCCCACATCATAATCATCGCTCCGTAAACATCCCTGCTCAATAGGAAATGGATGAAATCTTTGTATCTTTGCTTAAAGAATAAAGTTAGCATTTTAAACAAAAATATCAAGTGCATATCACTTATGTGACGCTCAACATTGACACTAAGAATATTATGAAGTGTGCCACAGTAATTTATTTGCAATATGCCTGCTGTTTGCAATTCAATAACATATACGTCGACTTGGAGAACCATATCGAACACAACAAAACAAATCACGATCTAATGGAACTTACGTGAGTCAGTACAAGTATTTCACATTATATCTAATTAAATGCAAGTAGTTTATCGTATTTTGATTAATGAAGCAACGTAAAAAGTGGCATTAAATATTCAAATATTCTTGTGCAATATAAGCGCAGACAACATGCCATGATCAAAATATCTATGTAACTGACAGCCACGGTAGCCCAAAACCGTTTGTGAGACTGAAATATAAGGTTTTAAAAAGTTTTTGTGTCTGGTTGACCCATTGACCAACCGTCATTAACGGCCGTGGCATTCATAAGGTCCATCATGGATAAAACAATATTCAAATTAAAGTCATAGTCATAGACCAGATAGTAAGGCAATATATTTTCCATCTCAGGTGTCTTAAATGTCATCATATTACTGTATTGATATTTTGTCTACGATTCAGTAATCACAACTTGGATTAAACAAAACATTGCTATTGATTTTAGCGACTGTTAAATTATCGTATACGTTCTCGGTGCTGAACATTCACCTAATTTTAACCCGTGGCTATGTAACTTGCGTGGTATAAGCAGTATTTTATTATAACTCAATGAATTTTAGAATAACGTTCACTCTATTTCAACATAGATGCCTGTTTTTATCACCATAAACGGCTGATAGTTTCCGAATAACGACTGACACGGTGCCGCACTGTGGATTGTTAACGATGGTACGAGCGTACAAATACGTGAGTGGTGTGAAGACTACTTAAGTAACAGAACCCGGTATATTGTCCTCAACACCGAGTGTTCATCAGAGACAAGGGTATCGACAGGAGTGCCCCATGGTAGCATGACAGGCTCACTCTTGTTCTCTGTACACGTGCATACGAGTAGATAACCTGACGGACAGGGTGAGCGGCAGCCTGTGACTGTTTGCTGAGGACGCTGCAGGGTACAGGAAGGTGTCGCCGTTGAGTGACTGTGGGAGGACACAAGATGACTTAGACAAAATTTATTGTTTAATACGAATGGTTGTATACTCTGAATGTAGAAAAATATAAGTTAGTGTAGATGAGTGGGAAATGTTCGAATATAACATCCGTATTGTGCGGCTTGACACAGTCATGTCGATTAAATATCTGGTAATAACGTTCCAAAGCGATATGATATAGAACGCGCACGTAAGGTTGGTAATACGGAAGCCAATGGCCGACTTCGGATTATCGCGGGAATTTCACGAACAGTTATCCGTCCGTAAAGAAGGCCGCATATGGAACACTATTGCGACTCATTCCTGTGTACTGCATTAATGTTTGGAATCCCCACCCCGTCAGATTAAAGGAAGACATCGAAACAATTCAGCGGCGAGCTGCCAGCTTTGTCACCGGTAAGTTGTGATACGGAGGTGCTTCGTAAACTTAGATAGGAATACCTGGAGGCAAGACGACGTTCTTTCCGCGAACTACTGCTGACAAAATTTAAGGAACTGGAATCTGAAACTGGCTGCAAAACGATTCTACTGTCGCTGACGTACTCTTCGCGTAACGACCGCAAATGTAAGAGAAATTGAGGCTTGTACGGAGGCATATAGAAAGTCGTTTTCCCATCTCTCTGTTTGAGAGTAGAACATCTATTATCTACATCTGAATCGATGCTCTGCACATCACACTTAAATATCTGGCAGATGGTTCATCGAACCACCTTCACAATAATTATCTACCTTTCCGCTCTCGAAGAGCGCATGGAAAAAAACGAACACCTATATTTTTCCGTTCGAGCTCTGATTTCCCTTATTTTATTACGATGATCGTTCCCCCCAATGGAGGTCGGCGTCAACAAAATATTTTCGCATTCGGAGAAGAAAGCTCGTGATTGAAATTTCATAAGAAGATCCCGCCGCAACGAGAAACGCTTTTGATTTAATAATGTCCACCACAATGTATCAATTACCATGTCAGTGACATTCTCTCGGCTCTTTATCGATAATTCAAAATGTGCTGCACTTCTTTGAACTTTCTCTATGTTCTCCGTTAACCCCATCCGGTAACTATCCCACCCGCGCAGCAGCATTCTAAGAGAAGACCGGCAATCACAGTGTAGGAAATCTCTTTAGTAGATCTGTTACATTTTCTAAGTGTCCAACCAATAAGAGGCAGATTTTGGTTCGCCTTCCCCGCAACATGGTCTACGTGCTATTTCCAATTTAAGTAGTTCTTAATTATAATTGCTAGGTTTTTGGTTGAATTTACGGCATTAAAATTTGATTGATTTACCGTGTAACCGAAGTTTAGCGCATCCAATTTAGCATTCATGTTCATGACCTCACACTTTTCACTATTTAGGGGCAATTTCCAATTTTCGCACTGTACAGATATCTTTTCTAAATCATTTTACAATTTCTTTACATCTTCTGATGACTTTACAAGACAATAAACGACAGCGGCATCTGCAAATAGTCTAAGATGGCTGTTCAGATTGTGTCCTAGGTCATTCATAGAGTTAAAGGACAGCAGAGGGCCTATAACACTACGTTGGGAAACGCCAGAAATTGCTTCCGTATTACTCGATGACTTTGCCTCAGTTACTAAAACTGTGACCTCTCTGACAGTAAATCATGTATCCAATAGCATAACCAAGACAATATTCTATGAGCACGCAATCTGATTACAAGCCGTTTGCTAGGTACAGTGTCAAAAGCCTTCTGGAAGTCTAGAAATTCGGAATTACTTTGAAATCAGAAACAGGAAAGGAAGCGACTGGTAGTGGCACAAGGTACCTTCTGCCATGCACCACAGGGTGGCTTGAGGGGTATGTATCTACATAGATGCAGATGTCGATGCTTGTAGAGAGTGGTATACATTCTTGCAAGTATTGGAACAACCTGCATACCATTCCAGAGTACCCTTAGCCAAGATGGCGGTGAAGACGTTATCCAAGATGGCGGCCGTGACGTCAATCAAGATGGCGGATTTTGGTGGGAAGATGCCACGCCCCCCTCGCCCAGAAAAATGGCACAAAGTTCAAATTCCAACGTGATAATGCATCACACCACACTTATCTCTACTAAGCAAAGAAAATGGCGGGAAAAAAGGACTTATCTTTATTATTTAACCAATTTCAAGCAGGCGTGTTCTCCACTGGGTCTGGACTCCAACCGGTTTAGTTCATTTCGTCGCCACCAGAGGGGGTTCTCCTGCCGTCAGATCATGACGCAAATACTGGTATTCAAGATGACGGCATCCAGTGTGTTCACCGCGAGCTCCAGAGCCTAAGTGACTTAGTTCATATCGTGGCCACCAGAGGGCGCTACCGTGAAGTCAGGTGATGGCACAAGTTCGTGTGCTCTCTCGCGAGGGCGCGTTATAACCGGACACGCGCCGCGCCTGCGGCCCGCGAGCGACCACTTACATCATCACAGCCTCAAGCGCGCACCTTTATACTCGCGCCGGACATAGTCTGTAAATATGCTAACCAATTTAACTGAACACAAGTGACACCAACATCACTCATATAATGTATCAATTACCTAAGTACTTAATTCCATTTCAATTTTAATCATATTCAATAAGTCCATTTACAAGTTCAGTGTTCAATGATCAATTGAGAAGTTCCACATTTTCCCAATATAAGAGCGGTGTTTATTCATGACCTAGCACCCCCTACCCCTAGAGGGCTGCACTCCTATTGGCTACTGCATTAGTCACGTGATTCGACTTCATAGAACCCAGGACTTGGAATCAATTTCCACCCACCTGGACTGGGAATCAAATTGTTAAATTCTCCACCACAATCCTCAACCAAGCACCATGTCCCCTTACCGACCCATATTGGCGGGCTAACGTGCACTAACATGTACTAACGTGTACTAAATTATACAGCACATGACGTCATCCAAGATGGTGGGGCGATATGGCGGGAAAACAGATCTCAACACAAGCCTTATTTTGCAGGCGGTGTCACCACCACGAGATTTACTGTCCAACTGGCATAGTACACATTACTGCCATCACATCGTACCGTCATCCCTCCTATGACCTAATCCCACATGGTGGTCTGTAGGGGGCGGGAATTATGCTAAAACTACTCAGGCTGCGCTAAGCTGCTGGGGAGAGTAAGGAAGAAGTCCACTCTATTTACTTTCGAACATTTTATTTAGAGATCGAATATATTTATCACATTGAGGCATAACACTCTCCATCTTATGCTTGCGCTCACAATACACAGTCTGCAGACACGCAAACAACTCCTAATTTTCCGAAATAATTTCAGTACAGACCTGCAAACTGCTCCTAAATAATACAGCACAGTCATGTGCAGATAGGCTAAGTACTCGTAAACTGTCCAAATAGCGCATATCACAGGCTACAGACCTGATCGCAAAATAATGCAATCAACACGCCACACCCTGTCCACGGGACCGCCAAGTGACGCGGTCGTTAGCCGTCAAACCACGCACAGGCTACCGCTCGGGTCCCGCAGACGGCCACATCCTTTTCATACTTCATTTCTGAGAAATTGCTATCGCAATACGTGTTCACCTAGACGAAGATGATGACGCGATCAGACGGGAACGAAGATATATTTACAGAGCGCAAACGCTAGGAACTAGTCCGCGTGCTTGCGGTCGATGCGGCCGTCAGCTGTCAAAGCACACACAGGCGTCCGTTCAGGACCGAGCTCCGTCACAGCCCGAAGTGCGGCCGCCGAAAGCAGGTGAAAGTCGGGTCTATACGGTCACCGTTGTACTGACGTCGCAGAATTCCAAGGCACAGCCCCCATATGCGAGTAACTTCGTAGCAGCAGATGTCTTTACCGCCTATGACACAACAGCTCAGGGCGCATTGCTCCTAACGCGACATGACACACTCGTTTAACCACGCATAACTACCCAGCGTGACTGACGCAACACCGTCAACTGCACGCACATACTTAAAAAATCTAACAACGTTCCTAATGTTATTCTTACATGACATCTCTTTGTAAAAAAAAAAAAAAAATAACAGCCAAGTCAACCTCTCGACATTTCTATGCTGTTCCAGAAATATTTAACCCTCCCTTTCTTCATGTCTCAGCTTGTATGCACGGAAATTCTTACCCTAACAGAACCTGTTTACGAAAATAACGTCGAATGCACTCTCCCTAGAGATCCTAACGTGTTATCCTACGCTCCTATATACCAGCACAGACGATGGAGCATTATGATTAGCTCTTATAGAGTTTACCCGACGTATTATTGGTGCCGCCGGTATCGAAGGACCATCTACCTGTTCTTTCGGAACCTTTCAGAGGCAAAATTATATTCCACACATCGCTAAATTGCATTGACAGTTAAACCCGCAAAGTTGTCTGCAGATCATAAAATACATACTATACTCAGAAGAATATTCGAAGCCAGGAATATATTTACCACTACAACTAGAAGTAAATATTCCAATTGTGTGATGTCCTTAGGTTAATTAGGTTTAAGTAGTTCTAAGTTCTAGGGGACTGATGACCTCAGATGTTATGTCCCATAGTGCTCAGAGCCAAATATTACAATTGCTGCTATAGTCTGACACCAATATGGAAGCACCGTCAACCTTTTCTGTCATTCTGCATACACGACATTCAGCGGTAATAAACTATTTTACTCTGATCACCATACTGCACCGACAATTAAACTTCGCAAAGTTGTCTACAGATCATCAAATACATACGAGACTCGCAAGGATATTAGAGCGTGAAACCTATCTCCATCCCGGCAATATATCATCGAGTACCGTCTCGATCTAGTAAACATGCAATTAATATCCCCCACCTTACAAAATCATCCCTCTTACATCAGCGAACAGAAGACACTCCCAGAACTGATGTACTAAGACACATTCGTCCCCCCATCGGCACAAACGCGTTACTCTTTCTGGTCCGGACCTGCCTGCTTGCTTGCGTTTCTACGGGCATCTCCAGACTCTGGTATTACATGAAAACACCTATTTTCACCATAATATTATATCATTTTCGCCGTACTTCTCGATATCAAGCACACAGCAGTAGCCTCCCGATCGCTCGCGCAACGTAATTCCGAAGACATACACTGCAAATTATTTCTCTACAAACCCGAAACTTTATCTACGTGGAGCGTGTTCTAGAAGACTGAGTAACTACAAACAAACACATTAAAAATCATATTACCACTCTCGAATGCCGAAGTCTATCATCTAACAGATCCCAAATCATCCATATAGTTTGCAAGTCAACTAAGGCCTTTCCCATGTCTAGAGAACAGGCAAACGTGTCTCCCACACACCAAATTCGATCTTGTCTCAACTAAATAAACGCGCGATATGTGCGCCAACAGTCAACCGAACAATTTACGTGGGAGGGAATAACACTCCATCGCAATCATACCATCTTCTCAAAGTTCCACTTGATCACAAAAGCCGCCCGACACATACTAAGTAAAAGTTCGCTATCTGGTTGTCTAGACAAGGGAAAAGTTAACTCATATACATTCCTACAATCCAATAGGCCTCTGTATTTTCACGGATACTGTTGTTAACAGCAAACGTGAATCATTAGCACCACGGACTTTGCATAATGGAATCATACCGGACAACTCGTCGTATATATGTTTATGATTATACTCAGAATTAAATGTTACCATCGCGGCCGGCCGGAGTGGCCGAGTGGTTCTAAGTGCTACAGTCTGGAACTTCGCGACCGCTACGTAGTAGGTTCGAATCCTGCCTCGGGCATGGATGTGTGTGATGTCCTCAGATTAATTACGTTTAAGTAGTTATAAGTTCTAATGGACTGATGACCTCAGCAGTTATGTCCCATGGTTCTCAGAGCCATTTGAGGCATCGCGCTCTCAATTGAACGGCATTCGAGAATGAACGAAGTATCGCAAATAAAACCTCTAGTCGGCAGTGGCTAGTGAAATAGCTGTACCTTCCTTACAACCGGACATACTCCCTCCCTTTGCCATCACAGTGCTCCAAATCAAATCCATACCTTCCCTACAACAGGGCATAGTCATCTCGTTTCCACAAACATACTTTATAAACCTGATGCACAAATGCTAACAAATCACGCACCCACCAATATTAGTAAGTATATTACTTCGTCAATAACTGATTGCCTACCATACCCAATAATACTGATCGAAAATCGGCGATGAGCATGTATCTCTCTTAAGTTCTTCTTTCGAGTCCTTCCACTGTGTCCTAGAAAGAGACACGTAATCGGCGAGAAGTTAAAGAAAAAACCGATCCTAGCAACTACTGCATGTTACTGTCACCATCACTCTTGGTTCTACAGGTGCACACAAGTATCCATGTTATTAACTATACCCGCTTTAAGAATCGAGGTGCGACATTACCTCTGAATGAGATGGTTTTTTCTGTACAACTGGTACCTCAATAGATATACAGTATAATACTGCCTCAACAGAAAATATTGACTGCCTCCCTGATTCCCTTCGTTTTGATGTCAACGTTTTCTCGGATTCCTCTTGTTATCGCATACTTGTTCCCATGTACAAACTGTTCTGCGCGAACCAGAAGATACACAAGTACTTACTAAATTTTTGGTGTATATTAGATCAATTTATACCTATTCCCTCCTCATTTTTCGCAGTTCTATCGATTTTATATCAGATCTGTCCATGCGCTCACGACATAAGAGCTCTTTCCGTGTTCTAAATCTGATTGTAAATGTAACACAGATGCCAACACCTAACTCAAATGCACTGTTCGGAAGGCGTGATATAGCACTGTACTCGACTGTATCCAGTCACCCTCACATTCGGGGAGCGTTTGCTCTGTTTTCTATATGTCTGTGTACATGCATGCCTCGCCGAAGTCTCTCAGACCTGCAATAGACCCGAGTTAGCGTTCGAATGTGGATCCGCTACGTGTAATATCTGGAAGAGTGTTCAGATGCGGATCCACAACATGCCACGCATGGGATAGTGTTTGAATGTGGATCCACAACGCGCAGTGTACTTAGCGGTGTTGGGATGCAGATCCACAATATATCAAAAAAATGGCTCTGAGCACTATGGGACTCAACTGCTGAGGTCATTAGTCCCCTAGAACTTAGAACTAGTTAAACCTAACTAATCTAAGGACATCACAAACGTCCATGCCCGAGGCAGGATTCGAACCTGCGACCGTAGAGGTCTTGCGGTTCCAGACTGCAGCGCCTTTAACCGCACGGCCACTTCGGCCGGCACACAATATATCACATCCAAGTTAGCGTTAGAAAGTGGATCTGCCGTGGACTATGTATCTGGAGCTACACTCCTGGAAATGGAAAAAAGAACACATTGACACCGGTGTGTCAGACCCACCATACTTGCTCCGGACACTGCGAGAGGGCTGTACAAGCAATGATCACACGCACGGCACAGCGGACACACCAGGAACCGCGGTGTTGGCCGTCGAATGGCGCTAGCTGCGCAGCATTTGTGCACCGCCGCCGTCAGTGTCAGCCAGTTTGCCATGGCATACGGAGCTCCATCGCAGTCTTTAACACTGGTAGCATGCCGCGACAGCGTGGACGTGAACCGTATGTGCAGTTGACGGACTTAGAGCGAGGGCGTATAGTGGGCATGCGGGAGGCCGGGTGGACGTACCGCCGAATTGCTCAACACGTGGGGCGTGAGGTCTCCACAGTACATCGATGTTGTCGCCAGTGGTCGGCGGAAGGTGCACGTGCTCGTCGACCTGGGACCAGACCGCAGCGACGCACGGATGCACGCCAAGACCGTAGGGTCCTACACAGTGCCGTAGGGGACCGCACCGCCACTTCCCAGCAAATTAGGGACACTGTTGCTCCTGGGGTATCGGCGAGGACCATTCGCAACCGTCTCCATGAAGCTGGGCTACGGTCCCGCACACCGTTAGGCCGTCTTCCGCTCACGCCCCAACATCGTGCAGCCTGCCTCCAGTGGTGTCGCGACAGGCGTGAATGGAGGGACGAATGGAGACGTGTCGTCTTCAGCGATGAGAGTCGCTTCTGCCTTGGTGCCAATGATGGTCGTATGCGTGTTTGGCGCCGTGCAGGTGAGCGCCACAATCAGGATTGCATACGACCGAGGCACACAGGGCCAACACCCGGCATCATGGTGTGGGGAGCGATCTCCTACACTGGCCGTACACCACTCGTGATCGTCGAGGGGACACTGAATACTGCACGGTATATCCAAACCGTCATCGAACCCATCGTTCTACCATTCCTAGACCGGCAAGGGAACTTGCTGTTCCAACAGGACAATGCACGTCCGCATGTATCCTGTGCCACCCAACGTGCTCTAGAAGGTGTAAGTCAACTACCCTGGCCAGCAAGATCTCCGGATCTGTCCCCCATTGAGCATGTTTGGGACTGGATGAAGCGTCGTCTCACGCGGTCTGTACGTCCAGCACGAACGCTGGTCCAACTGAGGCGCCAGGTGGAAATGGCATGGCAAGCCGTTCCACAGGACTACATCCAGCATCTCTACGATCGTCTCCATGGGAGAATAGCAGCCTGCATTGCTGCGAAAGGTGGATATACACTGTACTAGTGCCGACATTGTGCATGCTCTGTTGCCTGTGTCTATGTGCCTGTGGTTCTGTCAGTGTGATCATGTGATGTATCTGACCCCAGGAATGTGTCAATAAAGTTTCCCCTTCCTGGGACAATGAATTCACGGTGTTCTTATTTCAATTTCCAGGAGTGTATGTTCGGAAGCGGATCCACTACACGCCACATCCGCTATAGGGTTCGCGGGTGGACCAAACATACGTTGCGTCCGGACACGTAATCTATGTTCGAAGTTTGGTCCACCATAGGAGAGGACTGAGTCCTGAGAGCCTTCGCCGAGGCGTGCATCTACACAGACATATAGAAAACAGAGCAAACTCTCCCCGAATGTGGCGGTGACTGGATACAGTCGAGTACAATGCATTATTACGCCTCCAGATCAGTGCATTAGAGTTGGGTGTTGGCATCTGTGTTCATTTACAATCAATATTAGAACAAGGTACGAGTGCTTATGTCGCGATCGCGTGGACAGGTCTGACATAAAATCGATAGAAATGCGAAAAATGAGGAGGGAATTGGTATAAATTGATCTCATGTACACTACTGGCCATTAAAATTGCTACACTACGACGATGACGTGCTACAGACACGAAATTTAACCGACAGAAAGAAGATGCTGTGAAATGCAAATGATTAGCTTTTCAGAACATTCACACAAGGTTGGCACCGGTGGCGACACCTACAACGTGCTGACACGAGGAAAGTTTCAAACTGATTTCTCATACACAAACATCAATTGACCGTCGCTTCCTGGTGAAACGTTGTTGTGATGCCTCGTGTAGGGAGGAGAAATGCGTACCATCACGTTTCCGACTTTGATAAAGGTCAGATTGTAGCCTATCGCGATTGCGGTTTATCGTATCGCGTCATTTCTGCCCGCGTTGGTCGAGATCCACTGACTGTTAGCAGAAGATGGAATCGGTGGGTTCAGGAGGGTAATACGGAACGCCGAGCTGGATCCCAACGGCCTCGTATCACTAGCAGTGGAGATAACAGGTATCTTATCCGCATGGATGTGATGTATCGTGCAGCCACGGCTCGATCCCTGGGTCAACAGACGGGGACGTTTGCAAGACAACAACCATCTTCACGAACAGTTCGGCGACGTTTGCAGCAGCATGGTCTATCAGCTCGGACACCATGGCTGCGGTTACCCTTGACGCTGCATCACAGACAGGAGCGCCTGCGATTGTGTACTCAACGACGAACCTGGGTGCACGAATGTGCAAAACGTCATTCTTTCGGATGAATCCAGGTTCTGTTTACAGCATCATGATGGTCGCATCCATGTTTGGCGACATAGCGGTGACCGCACATTGGAAGCGTGTATTTGTCATCGCCATATTGGCGTATCACTCGGCGTGATGGTATGGGGTGCTATTGGCTACACGTCTCGGTCACCTCTTGTTCGTATTGACGGCACTTTGAACAGTGCACATTACATTTCAGATGTGTTACGTCCTGTGGCCCTACCCTTCATTCGATCCCTGCGAAACTCTACATTTCAGCAAAATAATGCACGACTGCATGTTGCAGGTCCTGTATGGGCCTTTCTTGATACAGAAATGTTCGACTGCTGCCCTGGCCAGCACATTCTCCAGATCTCTCAACAACTGAAAACGTCTGGTCAATGGTGGCCGAGCAACTGGCTCGTCACAATAAGCCAGTTACTACTCTTGATGAACGATGGTATCGTGTTGAAGTTGCATGGGCAGCTGTACCTGTACACGCCATCCAAGCTCTGTTTGACTCAATGCCCGGGCGTATCAAGGCCGTTATTACGGCCAGAGGTGGTTGTTCTGGGTACTGATTTCTCAGGATCTATGCACCCAAATTGCGTGAAAATGTAATCACATGTCAGTTCTAGTATAATATATTTGTCCAATAAATACCCGTTTATCATCTGCATTTCTTCTTGGCGTAACAATTTTAATGGTCAGTAATGTACATCGAAATGAGATGAAATTGAGGAAGTACTTGTGTATCTTCCGGTTTGCGCGGAACAGTTTGTAGATGGGAACAAGTATTCGGCAACAGGAGGAATCCGAGAAAATGTTGACATCGAAAAGAAGGGAATCAGGGATGCAGTCAATTTTTTTCCGTTGAGGCAGTATTATATTGTATATCTATGAGGTACCAGTGATACACGCGAGTTGACTACTGTATTTGGTGCTTTTGAGGATGACAGGGAAAGATTCAGCTCTAAACTTACTTGCATCTGTGTTAAAGGATAACGGAGAGTGGACGGGTTGATCGATTGAGGTAGAGTTGTAACGAGGTACGATTTAATGGCTGACTGGTTCATTCTAGAGAAGGAGAAGTTGCTGCAGGTCAATTTCTTGTCCCGTTGTTCTGTCCGGATGGAGCAGTCACGTGACATAGCCTGCGTTCTACACGTATACAGCTACGTATGTGCTCCGTATGTGCTTTAAAACACTGTCTACTTGTGATCGTTAACGGTAAAGCTGTCGGTCATCAGAGGACATCAATCTCATGTGTGATGAAATTTGACACATTCCTCTATTGAACTTTGATTTATGTGATCCCCCCCCATGTCGCATCTTGGGTGTAAAGTCGAAACTTCATCGTAGTAACTAAGTTAGCGGTAGGAGCTTGTAAAGCGCTGCAATCCCCGTGTACACATTTGCCTGACAGATGTGCTGTTTACAGAGTTAGTGACGGAATGACTTTTAATTTTCACATGTCGGACGCTGCTGCTATGCGTTTAACTCTTTCCTTGTAGGAGGTATCCCCTGCTACTATCATTTTATATAGGCCTGATGCGGGCATCGTGTAATTTCTGAATCATGATAGAGTGTGAAAGGTGTACACTATACAACTCCGCAAAGCAATATTGTGCTCGTGTCATGCAAAGAAAATGTTTTAGGGAAGTAGTGTTTTCGTTTTACGATTTGACAAGTTAGTTCAGCGTAGAGAAACCGTGATGAAGGATGTATATCATGCGCCTGAAATATATTTCTCAGAATGCAATATTACCGGCGCTACATTCGATAAATCTGATAGGTCGGAAACTCAAGCGATCTAACATTAAAGTCCGTTTTTAAGTGCAGAACGTTGTAGCCTTGAGAGTGCCTGTGTTTATGTTCTCTCTCTTACCAGTACCTTCTAGGTACCGATCCTAGACTCTAGAGCAATACTTTAGAGTTGATAGCTTGGTTGATTTACGTAAAAAAGCACCGAACTCCGTCCGTTTGGAGCTCGATCGCGTATAAAAATGATTCCTTTCTTGTTCTTCTTAACTGTTTGCTATTACATCACGGCACTTTGAGATCTGTTACTATACGTGGATAAGGAGTGCTAAGCTCCTCGACATGACCACATCTCGTGAAACGTCGTGCGCTTGGACTGGTTAGGACTCGGAACACTCTATTCATTCACGAGATGTGGAGTGTAGCGGCCTTGTTCTGATCGGTTGCAAAATAATTCGGTAACTGTGCTGCAGGGCGGGTTGGACAGTGACAGTGTGAGGATCGTCTTTTACCCTAAGGCAGCTAGAATGCTCTGCGACTCCAATACGCAGAGAGATAGATCGTAAATCAATCACTGTGCTCGAGGTCTTATAAATATGTAGAGTGGTGTCTGGTACACTTTGATCGTTTATGTGTTCGAGAATTAACACTGAA